>NW_009597573.1:51923-87548 GCF_000690535.1 Cariama cristata | reverse complement strand
TTTGTATTGCAAGTTAAATCATGGGTAAACATGACTTTATCCTCCATTTGTACAGGGAAGAGAATCACATTACTGTGGATTAAGACTGCTTCATGGCTGTCATATTGCACATTTCATTATCAATTAAGAAGTCACCTTCTCAATTTCTTTCCTTCAGTTAACATAGGAGTAATTTTTTTAAAGGTCCAAAAAGCCGAGTAAAAAGCCCTGTATTTCTCATCTCTAAAAATCAGTAAGAACTACCTGGACTTTCTCAATAATGAATATACAGAGATAGACCTCCGAGTTGTAATGGCTTTGTCTTGGATATGTTTGCATAAGATGAATCAGTTGCTGCCTACAGCTCTGAATGGCATTATGTAGGTTGTGCTTCAGGATGTATCAGTCAGGCAATATACACAGACAGTTAATCTAAGAAATGTTCCAGAAAACACTCTGTTCTCAGTGCTGTTGTAGTCAATGGAATTACATGGGTATAAATCACAAAACAATTTAGCATTGCACTTGCTGCATCATATCATGACTAACCTCTATAAATCACAAAAGTCAAAACATTTACAGTGGCATCACTATGAGCTATAGTATTTGAAGCCACTGTTTTTTTTTTAAATAAAGGAAATAACTATATTTATATTGATGGATAAATAAGGAAAAACACAGATCGGACAGAGATCAAAATCAGCTGTACGTGTTAGTCACGGGGAAGCAGCTAAGTGAGCCTGACAGAGCCATGGATACCCACTGACCTTGCCGGCTCTGCCTTTTCGCATTCAGGTGGTTGGTAGAAGACATGGAGTAGGAGGTGGAGAAGGACCTGCTCTTCGTGATTGTCATCAGAATTGAGCTGTTCCAGGAGTCAGTACTGCAAAACCAGAGCACAAACAAGCATCATTCAACACAGTAATAAGGCTCAACAGCAAATCTTAAGAAGTTAGGAGCCACAGCAAGAAGTATGTGACACTAAGACAGCACAAAATCTGACGAGGAAAACAGCATCTGTCTGCCAGGTGAACTGCTATTTGTGAGGCGCTCAGTATTGTATTCAGCAAAAATATTTACAATGCAGACACTCTAAAGCTGGACTTCCTTCAGTGCTGAGGTCTATTAACTTTATTTATACAAAGAGGTCTTCATTATATTATTCTGACAGTACAAAGGGACTTAAAAGTTGACTTGAAATAAGTTAAATTTATATTCTCTTTTAATCCCTTCTTACAAGAGCCAGAAGTGCCCGAAGTTCTCAGTGTAAATGAAAAATCAGTCTCCTTGACTCCTCTGCTGCAACCCTTCGGGCACTGGAGGAGCTCCTCAGGAGGCTGGAAGAAGCTCAGAAGAACCCTGCGTTGCAGTTGCTAACGGTGTGACTCTTCTCCAGGTGAAGCACTTCATGCTCTAGCCAACTGAAACGCATGCTGCATCTCAAAAAAAAAATCCTTCTGACAGAACCTGAAGACATTGGTCACTGATCCAAGAGAAACTCACTAAAGGAAAATAGGGTGCATGTGTCTTTGTGTGTGGCGAACAAATGCTGGTCCCCTACAACAGGATGGGCCCATGCTTTCAGCCTTCAGGCTATAACTGCGTACCAGAAGAGGCCAAATACTTCTGTAAAGCAAGAGAATTGTATTTATCATTGTTGTCCTGAATGACACTCATCAAATGTCAGCTGCTTGCAGGGCTGTAGCACTGGCTTTTATCATCAGGCCTATGATTTCTCTGGACACATCTGCTAGGCCTCTCAGGCTCCACATGTCTCCTCACAGCCTCATATCCAAGTGATGAGATGACATGCAAGGCAGAAGACACCTTTTAAAGCAGCCTAGTCCCAGTTGAACTCGAAAAAAAAACTTGGAAAAAAAAAAAGTGTTCTGAAAGAAAAAAAAAAAGCATGTAACACTGTCTTAACTCTACAAACACCTTATTGTTTTGGAAGAGCAAGCACCACCTACAAAAATATTTGCTGGTGGTCTTCATTGGCCCAAATTCCTATAATCTGTGATGAAGTAAGACAAAGAAAGAATCCAGCTGTTTTTTAAATTATTTTTTGTGTTTGCTTTGTTTTGTGATTTTGTTTTTTAATTGACAGGAAGAATATAACACACTGGCCCACTGTAAAGAAAAACCAAACCAAACCAAAGCAAAAACCCTCAAACCACATTCTTTGATTTCTTAAGGGAGAACCACTGGATACAGAAGTGACTGACAGAAGGAATATGGAAGCTCTATTATCTTTCCCAAGTCATTTGAAGCTATAAGAGGACCATGTCTTACCAGTTTAGTGACACAGGGTTGGAATAATACAGGATTACTAATCTTGAACAGAGATTTAAGTGGGATTTTTTCAAATATGTGACTATAGAGATCTAGAGGTGACGTACCAGACTGAGGAACAAGTTACAGATTTTGTAACTGCAGAATTTGCCACAGGGCAATTCCACTGTCATTTGCCCTCTCCTACCCCTCAAGTCATGAAATGTTTCTTTCTCTGTGACCTGTGGTCTGCTTGAATTAGGTACAGGGAAAGTGGCAGATAATCACGATTTTTTTTCACTTCAGTTCAAAATGCTTTTCCTTGAAAGCAAATCTGTACTGGTCTGCCAAAATTTTGAAAGCTAGACGTATAAGATTCATTTTTCCCCTTTCTGGAATACACCTTTTTTCTCCTACTGTAAGAGAAGAAGTGCAAACAGTAGGCTGGGAGGCTTGACAGAGCTGTAATTATACAACTGGCGACATTAAACACAGGAGGAATTGATAGCCTGCTTAGTTGGCTCATCATGCAGAGTTATATAACAACTTTAGAAAAGGACCAACAATAATATTTAATTGCTGTCTTTCTCCCTCTGATTCCCATCTTAGGATGCTTGCATACTACATGAGAGTCTGGGATCAACAGTATAAATCAAATACACCCTGGGAACCACAGGCCGGTGGCTGAAGAACATTTCCATTTTGTTACAGTTTCTTTTTATTTACTTTTACTGAGATACATGGGAGTCCTCACAAAGGGAACTTTGGCTAACGATGTATTTTCCTGCACCAGACATTCAGTGTACTCTGCAGGCTGCCTTGAGAACCTAGGCGCCCTGCATGACAGCCTTCTCTATGGGGAAGGTTTACATATCTGGAAGAAAGGCTGTCCAAAGCAGCTCTCTGGGGCTGCATTCACCCAAGCTATCCAACAGCAAACACTGGTGATGTTGGGCCTTCTCAGGTCCTATCTTTTTCTCCACTACTGGCATCAAAGTTTGAATTGCAGAAAAATATGTGTCTTCTGCTATCACAGCTCTGAACTCTCTTTTTGAATGTGGTGCTTTTGCTCAGCTTTTTCTTTTCCCATAGGAAAGCATGTCTCCACACTCTCTCCTCATCCATCATCTCTCCAAGATGATAGCCCTTGAGGTGGGGAGGGGACCTGAACTTTATTCTCACAGCATGACACCATTAACTACCAGGCTGCAGGACTGACTGCCCTCCGCCCTTCCTTTGAAGGCTCTACTCCTTTCTGACTAGAATAGAAAAATATTCATGGAGCCAGAAAGGAGGAAATCCTGTTGAAATAGCTACGCAACGTATCACAGTTAACAGCGCCTGGGACCCAAGCCTCTCTTCTCGCAGACAAGTGCCCTTCCCACAAGACTAACATCCATTCAACTCCTTCCTTCACTGGCTGCTACTGGATTATCTGCTGCAGCCCTTGTGGAGGGTTAAATGCAGCTCTCCTCAGGCTATCTGGTATCATGGAAGTCCCAAAATGCAAGGTACCTATGTCTGAATGCCCTCAGGCAGAGAAGCAACTTTATTAGGGTAGTCCTCTGCAAATGCCCTAAATCAGTCAGCTGCTGGCTGTAAGCAGCTGACAGGACACAACTTCTCTCTCTCTCTATTTCATGGAAGGGTTATGTATTTTGTGATACTGGCTCAGGGATCAGGCCCTGAGAAAAAGAGAATGGGTAAGAGTGAGCAGGGAATAACTCACTGATATAATCAGTCATGACGGACTATAAGCATATGATAAAAATTCAGCTCTTCAGAACACTGAGAACTAGTGTGCTTCTGGTTAACTCTGAAGACTTTCAGGAATGTGCTTTAGGGAACTGGAACTAAATTTTGGGCACAAAATGGAGTAGGTAGGTACCTCAGCCTATGCAAATCTTTTTGCAGATCTAGTGCTCTGTTTCTACAATGCACTATATGAACATAACTTTAAGCGTATGTGTCATGATTGAATCTAGAACTCTTTTTCCAGCCAAGACAAACAAATAATGTACAGTTCCTCCAGTGATTTTGCGGAAAATAATTTCAAGACCTTATTAATTATTGCTTTGTAGTTGTGATTCTTCCAGTACCAGCACCTGCTTACAGAACCCTTGACAATATGGGGCATCTTAAATGAATAAGTAAATAAATACATCATAAATAGAAGCCGGCACTCAGTCTACACCCCAACAAAACAGCTGTGTTTTTTTGCTTCTTGTGGCAAATTAGGAAAAGCCTTTTAACTAGATGAGACAGTTGGGATTAAGGATGGGACAGTTGAGATTCTGAATCCCAGAAGCTAAACTCTGGGGTGAGTGGGAAAGAAGTGTTTCACTGCAGTGCTTAAAATTAGAGAAAGGACAGCAATCATCCTGCAAGAAAACTTTATACTGCCCATTTCATTTTCAGCTCTGCTTTCAACCTCTACTAGCACATATTTCTTTGTAATTTTACTCCTAGATTACAATTTTTTTTTCCTCCAATAGTAACAAATCTACTTTCTTCTCTCCACTAAATCACTTTTTGACTTATCTAACTCAATGTTTTTTATTTACCATCTATTGCTGGTATTGCATTTGCATGAGTTAATTCAGGGAGCCCTAAGCACTTCTTATATTCTGGAATGAAGTGTGTACATGGGATGTAGGGCATGTACAGTGCTGCATGGTCTGACAATACTCTGTTTCTATGGACAAAGCACAAAGTCATGTATTTTAGGTGGGTCCACTGAAAATCAGTGCTTGTGTACTGGAAGTCAGTATCAAGAGGACAGAGAAGTGCTTTATGAACTGGTTTAATGACAGGATCACATCACTAGGTATGTTCTTAGAAGTCATGTTCAGCAGCTGGGTTACTTGTTAGAATTTTTTCTTGGCTGGGCAATAACATGGAGGAAATTGCTGCATATCAACATGACTTTAACCAGATATCTTGCCTTGTTTCCCATTGTGTTGTGCAATTCTGCACTTTGCTAGCATAAATAGATTTTTTTTTTAATTATTTCACTTCCCAATAATAGGAATAGTTTTGGCATAATCTGACTAAAATTGGGAATGCCACTTCTTTGGCAACCCAATTTAGAGAAACATGAAGAAGTAGTTCTAACACTTTTTGGAGTCAGCATTTTTAAATGAGGGACATCATCACACAGAATCAAAGAAATTTGCCCAGAGAGAGATATAAAAGAGAGAGGAAGTAATTTGTAACCTGGATGAAGATGATTCATGAGGTTTGATGCTGGCACTGCGATCCCTTCTCACTGGAGCTGGCTCCAGTGTAGGTAATCCTGTGGCTGATGTTGTTGTGGTCCAAGTTGAGGACACTCGTCTCAGCAGTCCTGGAGGCAAACTTCTCCGCAAGCGCTAGAGAGAAATCAGCTGCTTAGAGTTTATACGGGCTTACAAAAACTTCAAACATGCCAAAGAAAAACATTTCCATTTGATTAATTTTGCCTGACCACACCTGGTAAGGTACCTTAAATCTGGATTCTCCCAGGTATTATGGTGCCTACTTTCTATTCAAATCAACACAACCGGTGCTTTAAATGATTGGAGGGTTTGGACCATCCTCCCTATTTCAAGTTTAAGAAAAGGTATATATCCACAGCCCCGTAGCCACAGACGTTCAACACTTGGGAGTTCTCACTAGAGTTGAGCTCTTTAAAAATTTTAGTCTTATATGATGTGGCCAAAGGCACTTAAATCATCAGGATCACAAAGGTGACTGAGGGATTGGAGCATCTGTCGTAAAAGGAAAGGCTGAGAGAGCTGGGATTGCTCAGCCTGAAGAAGAGAAGGCTCAGGGGATATCTTACCAATATACATAAATACTTGAAGGGAGGATATTAAGAAGGAGCCAGGCTCTTTCCAGTGGTGTCCAGTGACAGGACAAGAGTCAATGGGGCACAAATTGAAATACAAGAAATTCCATTTAACTGTAAGAAAATATTTTTTTACTGTGAGGATGATTGAACACTGAAAGAGGTTTCTCAGAGAAACTGTGGAGTCTACGTCCATGGAGATACTGAAAAACCAAGTGACATCGTCCTGAGCAACCTGCTCTAGGTTGAACCTAGAGAAATCTGCTCCAGGCTTGATTTGCTTGAGCTGAATGACTGGACTAGATGATCTTCGGACTGAACTAGACGATCTCCAGATGTACTTTCAATCTCAACTATTCTGTGATTTAAACTGTTGTGAATGCTCAGAATCAGATACTCAAGGAAAGAAAGGCTGTAAGAAAAACAAGGGAAGGGAGCTCCAACTATTTTTCCTGCTGTATCTACCCAATCCAAAGATCATCCACTGAAATAAAACTTTCATGCTCTGGGATATGGTTTCTCCTGAAAAGCTTAGAGAAAGCATCACTGTCTACAGCAGATTTTTTCTTGACCACCCTGCATTTTTCTTCCACTTGACTCTGTTTTCTCCACTAACAGGACTCACATTGTTTTTCTGAATTTTTGAAGGCAGAGATAATAAAGGATGATGATAGAGAGTCTTTATGGATCCAGATTTGCTATTGCAGATGTTATAATTTTGTAAGATGCTTCTCTTGTACTTTTTGTGAAGTGTTTATAGTTAAGAACTAAAATAAACGTGTGTCTCTGATGGAGAGCTTTGACTTTGCCAGAGAGTTAAGAGATATGAGACAGAAGACACTTGTGGTTTTGAAGTTCAAACTTACAGATAAATATGTTAATATACTATCTCCTTAACCAAAATGCTCAGTGTTAGATGTTTAAGGTAAAAACCCTAAATCTATATTTAGATACTTAAATAAAGGACTGCAAACTATTAGTTTTATGAACCATAATACATTTAGGTCAGTGAATTCTTTAGTCAAATTAGTTCTCTGTAGCATTAACTCATTTCTTCATCCTTCATTTCTCTTCTCCTCACTAGGTATTATGCAACAGCAAACTGGTATCTGTACACTGTGTTTGCTCATGTGATGGCAGTGTTCTTCCATTTAACTTTTCCCCTCAGAGCCTAGAGTACTGCCATTATAGACATGTACACTAAAAGAAACTGGAAAACATGCTTAAAGACCTGTGAACATCCATTTCATATATACAGCTGCTACACAGGCAAACAGGGTAATAACTATCATCACACTAAATTATATTAAAAAAAGAATCATCAGTGTTGCAATTCAGATGCCAGGAAATGCTGGAATTAATGCTGGCTGTGGCATTTGAATTGTTAAAACTTAAAAGCATTTGCCTGTGCAATGTATTCTGCCTATATTTAATTTTACAAGGGAGACTGCAGTACAAAAGTATTTCAGTTTACTTTCAAAACTGAAATGTAAGCCTTGCAGGACAGCTAATTAGCAATGAACCTACAATTCAAACTATTTCAAAGCTGATGTGTTCTTTCTAGTTGTTCACTTACTAAATGTGGGTGGTTAACACTGATTATTTACTGTCAGCTTCCTGAGCACTCATAAAGCCATCTGTCAAGGCAATAATATATATTTTTTTCTTTGGTTCAGTCTTCTTTTTCTTCTCAAATCTGCTTCTGTCAAGCTCACAATATTTGTCATACTAAGTACTGTGGTGATCTTTTTTGTTTGTTCGTTTGGTATACAATATTTTAAACTTGATCCAAAGCACCTCGAGGTCATCAATAGAGAATTTTTCATTGTCTTCTATAGGTTTCACATCTCTAGCTAAAGGAAGGAAGAAGAGACTGAAATTCATACAGAATTTCAAATTCCAGTCTTCAAAGTGGGCAAAAAGGTCCCTCTTATTACTACTTAATTCCCCACTGCTCGTTGACTAGGATAGTCACCCCACATGCAGTGGCTCAAATATTTTGAGTGGGAGGGGATTTTCTGTGTGAGAAGTAATGGAGCAGACTCGTGAGTGTGGATGCTGAAAGGCTTTTGCTTGCTCTGCTCCCTATCATTTCTTCTCTCTTAAGCTCCAACCAACACCTGCGAGGAAATATGCACACCATCTATGTCAGCTATCCTGCGTCGAATGTCGTCTTCTAAAGATGCCTGAACCAAAGTTAACCTGCCCATGAGTTGAAGGATACAAAGGAATTGTCTAACTATGAAACCAGCAGTCTACTTAGTTGTCCTTTTATAGTAGAGTATGATTAGTGCATAAGATATTAATCTGAAGCAAACAAGCAAAAAGCCCAGTGACATCTCCCACTAGTCCAGCACTGTCCCTTTCAGGAGAGCCAAGTTACAAGATGATAGACAGGGTCCAGTACCCACCTTGGGAATAGTTAATTTCTCTCCTTTCTCTGGACATTCCTCCGAGTCTGAGCAGGTGTAGTTCTCACTGAAGGACACCAAAGGGTTCACCCTTGGCTTGTGGATGGCCTGGAAGGTTAACTGTGTATTAAGCAGGTTGCTCACTGTTCTCAGTGAAGTACACACATTGGGGGGCAATGAAGGATCTGCCAGAAGGTCTGTAATGAGGCCGTGTGCTTCTCCCATGACAGCGATATCCACTGTGATACTGGTACCAGAAGACTAAAGAAGACAAAAATAATACGTGAGATAATAGAACAACCTGCTGAGCAGTATCTAAAGCTGTGGTTAACTCTTTCCACAACTTTTGTTCAAGCAGTTACCCACAGAGTGGAAAAATAGTAACATGAAGTAATTCTTTAAATAAGCAGAATCATGCTGAATAGATTGATTGTCAGGCATAATGCTTACAGTCTGTAAAGAGTCTGGAATTTCATCATATCTGATTTCACAGCTTTCACCCATGCAGCTGACTTAACCCATCTGAAGGAATTGTTCAGGGTCCCTACAGAGAGAAAGTCAATGGCCAGGGGCTATTTGCACAGTTTTGGAGACATAGCTTAGGATGGGAGGAGCCTCTCTTGAGACATGCCTTTCTACTAACTACACGGGCATCTAGAACAACTAATGTTCAATGCTTATGCTTAGATGAACGAAATGAATCCCAGGCATATACTGAGATTTTTAAAATATCTCCACGCTATTAAAATATAGCATTCTGGTACTGTGGCAACAACGTTCTTCTCCAAGGAATTGCATATTGGGCAGCTATACCAAAATTGAAATAGAGTTAAAAGTGGATTTTCCAATCCTTATTTTATTCAGACAGACGTGATAATAATAGTTACTCTACAGACTTCTATGACCAATTCAGATGGTCCTTACTTTCTCTTGGGTTTGAAATATATAGCTACTTTACATATATCATTTAGGAAGAGGAATTAACTAAAGTTATGCTTAAGCAGAAATAATACCAAGAAGCAGCTCATCTCACTGGCTTATCTTACACACCCTAACCAGTACATGTGTATAATTGATCTGTAAATGACACACTGCAAACCAACTGTGGCCTAAGCAAACTGTCTTCATAAGTGTAGTCCATCCATCATGCACACAGGCAATCTAACACAGCTGTAGCACTGGGCTTCCAATGCATGGACTAAAGGGTTGATCCATAAATGCATCTTTGAGTTTCTCCAGAACTTCCTGACGTTCAGCAGCTCCAACTACCATCTGAAACCCAGTAGGGCAATATATTGGCACTAAAAGAAACAGTCTATTGCCAAAACCAGAAAAGTTGTCAAGTCTGTGAATTGACAGCTATACATATATATGCAAAAGACTGAGGATCTTTAAAATCTACTAGAAGAACAGTGAGACCGGATGCACAGAGAACCAGAACAACTAGAAAGGCAGGAGGCATATGAACTTTCAATGCAGCAGTTGACATTTCAGCCTCATTAGCTGGTGCACTGTAAATCACCATAAATTCTGCGTGGAATCGCTAATTCAAGACACACCAAGACTGACGATTTTTCCTTTGCTGTGTTTCTGACACATAAGCTCAATCCTGCTGCTACTGTTTGGGACTTTTCAGCAGGTGTACATGCAGTTTGCCAGAAAGACCATTCCAGGTGATTTTGTACTAATTTGTTTTCACGTATTTCTTAGAAAAAATCTAAGATACACAGTTTTCCAAACAGGGAAGTTATGCCTGTGAAAAGAACATATGGGTTTCTTGGAGTGGCAAGTACGTAGCACGGAGAACTGGGCAGACTGCTTAGCAGGAGAGTAATCAGAGCCCCGGCCAGGAGTGACTCATCAGGGATTGCATTTATGGACCTCACAACATCAAAGAGCAGTGTAACAGAGCTTGACACTGCTTCATTCTCACAAAAGGCTTTACAGGCAATAGCAAAGTATTTCTGAGGAAAGCGATACATTAGCTAATTATAGCTAAACCTCTCCCCCCACTATCTTCCCAATCGCTTGGTCTGGACATCAGGCCCTTGGCAATAGCTGTTTGACTCCACTGATCCACTTCTCATGTTCTACTTCTTGCTAACACAGGATCCACTCCTCGTGTCCTGCTTCTTATTAACACAGAGGTAAGCTGCAGGACCGGAAGATAGGCCTCCTCACTCACCATCCTCTCATGCAACCAGAAAACCAGCCTCTTCTTCACACATTTCTTTTCTTTGTGATGATATGAAATAAAACAAACCAGCAACTGTTTGATATACTGAAGTGCTATTTCATCCTACTGAAAAAAATCAATGGCTGAAGTTCATTTAATGGCTCTTTCGTTGCTTAACCTCTCAGGAGTGCATGCAGAAGATTCTGGTAGATGCTAAAGAAAATTCTTAAATTAAAAGACAAGGCTTGGGATGGAAGGAATTAATTATCTATCTTAACCTCAGCCCTAACAAACAGACCAAAGGGGAGTGAGGGAGAATACATCATTCAAAGTGCAATAGAAGCCTCATATTTTCAGCAAAACTACATAATCTACAGTTTGAAATTCTATTCAGCCTGGAGCCTGGAGTTGTTGACTGCCAATCAGAGACAGAGATTAATACTTAATGAAATAAACAAGTCTGACTCAACAGGCCCTAAGCAGAGGCCCAGATTTTGTACAGCAGTAATAATATTTTGCAAAGCAGCCAGCATTGTTCACCATGATTAGTATCAATTGGGGAAAGGGAGAGCCCTTCTCTTCTCAATGGTGAATTTCTGCCACATGGCCTCTCACATGTGGGGAGGACTTGTCACATCTTGGTGACGCCTGCCTTGACTCTGAGACCTAGCAGATTTGTCCAACTCAAACACCAGGCTGTGCCAAGTTATACGAGGAGCTGGTGCTGAGGCCACATAGCCCAGGAAGAAGGATGGCACACGTCGCGTCTGCACTCTCCCTCCTGAGCTGTGCCTGCATCTCACTGCCAAGGACAATCTGCACTCAAATTGAGTTAGGTACTTACACACGTAACACACAGTAACAGTGTTGCAAGCCCATGCCCCACCAGAACAAATCAATGGAAATGAAGCGATTCTGTCTTTGGAAGTGTGCCTCACACCTGGGAAAGGTTTCAGGGCTTGGCAATAGCACATACGATACCACCTCACCCTCTGCCCAACATGCTCTTCACACAGCAAGGTGGCAGGACCTTTTGCGTTTCTGACCAAAAAGGCACTACCCGCAGATCTGACACTCTCAACTGACACCTCACAGGAAACCCATGCAGCCATCCACCCTGCCTGCATGGAGCACACCCAGAGAGGTCAGCTCCATGCCCGTAAGGAGCTGCACGTTGAGTGTCCCTGACCAGGGCTGAAACAAGATGTGTATCCTGCCAGCATAGCCCAGCCAGGGTCACCATGAAGCATCAACAACTACCAATTTGTGCAACGTGACATACTGCATCGCACAATACTTCAAAGTATTTCAAAGCACGGTATTTCAAAGACATCGCTGTATTGTAGTGAGCTGCTTTAAATGGCACTTTTATATATCATAGCTACAGCATTGTTTGAACTACTCATAATGCTTAGAATCCTTAGTATGTGAACATAGGTAAAAGGAGAACAGTCAAAGCCTAAATTCCTCTCAAAGAAAGAAGCAGAAGAGGGTAAACACTGCTCTAATCCATCGATTTCAGTACATTAACACGACATCTTAAACTAGTACGGTTCATATGTTGTAATTCAATGCACGGAACTCGCATACAGGAAAACAGTTTCTTTTTCGAGCAGTTCAAATATTTTATCTATCTCAGGGTGAATTTAGAGTACTACTGGACTAGTCTGACTAGATAAAATGACAGGTATTTAAATTACTATTTTCTAAAAACAGTTACAAATTGAATGCATGAGAACATTTTAAAATATTTTATTTTTTAGATTCTCTGCTACAAAACAGTAGAGAACTGTGTATGCTTTGCAAATCATTACTCAGAAAGTAAATTGAAATGTGTTTCCCTGACAGACAAGGAAACAGAGAATTTTTATAAAATACATATGATGATGTGAAACAATATAAAGATTTATGCAAGACAGTAAATTGCTAAAATTTTAGACTGATGTAATTGTATATATGCATATACACATATGTGCACACATATACACACAGTCTTTTTTTTTAGGGTAAAAGTGCATACAAAATCCATGCTCAGACTTTGTAAGTAGTTTTCTACTAATGTGCATAGCCTCTGCATGAACTGATCTGGATTCTTTCCAAACCACTTTACTCGTCGAAACACAAAGGCTGGATACTTGGGAATAGAAGCATGAATAATATGTTTGCAATCAACACTAACAAACACGAACTTGATAAAACAAAACAAAAAACTCAAAGAGCTAAGCTAAGGTGAATTTCATTTCACACTGATCAGTATTCATTTACCAATCTATGCTAATAATTGTGAATGCAGTTTCCTCCCACGAATTTTGGAGAAGATTGGCTTACTGTTCACTTTGTGACTCCATTCCAACTCTGATTTAAGTGATGACATGCAATGACTAAAACTGAAATGCTCTAGGGCATGAGAATGAGAAAGCAAATTGGCTGGAAACAAACGCAAAATCAGATCAACTAAAGATGCTTATTGATAATTAAGGTAAGGAGCAAAATAAATTCCTTACAATGCTGAAAAGCAGTCGGTTTTGTGCTTTTTTTTTTCCCCTCATTGTTTTTTTTAAACTGGCATCCAGGTGGGTGTTTTAGGCTGTGGTACCACCTGGAATTCCTAATTGGGCCCAAATGCACTTGCTGTATGTTTTGGGGCTTCTTTTTATGTACAGAAATAAAAGAAAGGGTTTTCCCCTAAAGAACTCATATGAAAAATAAGATGGCCAGGTCATAGTAGGATGCATTAGAGACCCTGGACAGACATGAACAGTTCACAGCACCAACTGTGCAATCATCTAATGCATGGGTGGGAAGTTACTGGGAATTTGCAAGGAAACTTTCATGTACCAAGCAGCACATACACTGCTGCATCTGCAGGACCAAATCACAAGTAGCATGTCCCACTGTCACACAGACAATTTCTGTCAGGGCAGGAAAGTTATCTTCAAGGAACACTCCTAAATGCAATATGAAAATGATATTCTAGTAAATGTTAATCATCACTTAGAATTTTTAGGTTTGAATAGTTTGGTTTGGATTCTGTAACACTGCTAGGAAAAAAAAAAACTTTCAAAATTTGCATAACCGTCTGTATGCTTTTATATTATATTTCACAAAATCCCATTCATTTTCTTCTATTAAATTATATTATGCATTAAAAAAAAAATCTAAGAATAGCTTTTTAGTCACTAGGGGAAAAAGTAGATAAAACTGTGTAGGAAAAATGAATTTAGGAAAACAGGAACAACAAATTCATTTATTCATAAGACCTGATAGATAAATTTAGTTTACTAATTGTTCCTGGTTAAGAAACAGTTGACCCTCCTGTGAAGCTGATTTGACATTCTTATACTTAACAGATGCTTTACTGCAAATAAAAGTCTTCCCCCCCACCCCCTCCCCTTGGTGTTTTGCATCGTTCTCATAAAACTGAACTCATCTAGCTTGACTAAAAAATACCACTCGCTCTTCACCCTACAAGAAAGGAAGACTGACATGACAACACAAAACCAGTCAAAACTTAAGCATGATAAAAAAAAAAAATAGAAGAAAGAAAGAAAAAAATAAAACCATTATCAAACACAAATCACAATTCATTTCACACAGCCTCATGTTAGGGAAAAAATAAAATCTTCATTTGCTGTGGCTTGTACAAGGAAAAGCTTGTAGAAAGGGAGAAACGCTGGCCTTTCACCATGTTACACTCTGTAAGTGAAAGAATGGAGGAGGCGAGGAGGAAAAAAGAAAAAAGCAGCATCCAGCATATCTTCAATCTTCACACAATTACGAGCAACAATAAATCACAATTTGATATAGTTTCCAAGTCACATCATGAACGTTCAGGCCAAGTTGTCTGGAAACAAAATTAAAGCAAATATAATTCTCCGTTATTTTAATGTCCACAGAGTGATTTGAAGGATAAACATGAATTGGCTTCTATGGAAATAATGAATCATTTTAAAGGCGCCACAGACTTAACCACTCCACCTTTCACTGAATGACTAAGGAGAAAAGAAAAGTGTGTGTACAGTTCTCTGACATTTCACTTTTCTGTATTTAAAGCTGCAGAACTGACATCTTACCCAGTTTTCTTATTTTAATTTTATTCTTATTTTGTACTAACACAAGATTTCAGGTTTCCACTTCTCTGGCAAGCAAACAGGACAATTATGCGAATCATTTCTCCACCCTAACGAAGCATACCATTTCTACCTGTCCCTGGAGGTGGACCAGCCACAAGCTCTGCAAGGCATATTCTTTGGTAGGACTGAATATAGCACCTTCCTTTTGTCTCATCACATTGATCAAAGAAAACCTTTCCTAATCATCAATGTAATCACTGATTTTGCTGCTGATTCTTTGAAGCACCCAGAGCCAAATAATCGTAAATCAGACACGGAAACACAAAAGATGAGCCCGTAATGAGGGAAGACTCTAGATCTTGTGTGAGCCATAATGATTATGGTTTTGACCCTGGTTATATGGCATTTGGGATGGCACCACCATAACAAAGCAGATCTTCCTGGTAACAATTACATTGAACTCTGACCTGCAGAGCAGAAAATGTCACAACTACCACACGCAGTGTGTCTGTAGCCTAAGCGCTCAACAGCACGATGCCAGAGTCCAAGGATCACAGTATAGCCAGAGGAAATTTTTGAACATAGTTCTGCAAACAGAGGATCTATGAAATTGGTCTCACTGAAGAGTTATTTGTCCCCTCAGCACTCGCTGTATTGCAATGACCCCCTTCCTCAGCAACAGCCCTGTGGCCACACAGTCAGCAGGAGGCAGTCATGCTTGGGGCTATGTGCTTGCTGATCAGCAGGATTATACAGGGCTCTCTCCGTAATCTCACACAGTGTTAAACTGCCAGTCGTCTACTACCAAGCAAGGCCACTAATTTGAACCCTCCCTGGTATCCCATTACAGGTTGTCATAAAATTTATAGGAAGATAATAATCTCTGATGCTTCCTCCCATCTGTCACATTTGCTTGAAACTGTCAGATAGCACGATCATGTAAGTGTACTTTCTTTAGAAAACCAGGATGAAAAAAACATCATTCTTAAATGGCAATAACATTTAATCTATTCAGAGTAATCACAAACTTTGGAAATATTGAAAATGGAGCCTTTAAGAAAGAGGTATTGGTTTGAGAAGGAAATACTTTTTTTTCTTTCTTATAAGACCTGTGGAATGTATCACCATTAATAGCACACTTTGTCTGGGGCTGCAGTTGTCATTGCCACATCCTGCACCTCTACCTTAGGTGACAGCATTCACAAAGCTCACAGCTACAGCTGACCAAACTTCCATTTCAGGATCTTTTAGATCTTGATAGCTTTGTCAGCCAAAGAGCTCAGATTGAAATGTATACTGCCAGGTATTTGTCTGGGGTGAATTATTTCAGCATTTGAGAAAAACTGTTCAGACATTTACAAGAACATGTTTTATCCATGCTAAAAATTCTTAGTAAACTGATACCATTTAATCTGCAGCAGGCACTGAAGGTGCAGGAAGGCCTTTTGCTTTCCCTGTCCTGATGTGTGCAGATTCAGTTATATAGCCCCTGGGAAAAACAAAACCAAAGCTAGCTTTGCATGACCTCTGTGGGTTGTCAGAAACCAGCCACCAAACTGCCAAGATGGTGTCTGCCCTAAGTGCACACACCTCCACACACTGCCCACGTGGCCTTGTGCCCTGTGCTCAACATCCCAAGGGGCAAAGGACTACATTTAATCCAAACTGCGCTGTCAGTCTGCAACTCAGACTTACACCTCAATTATTCTTCCCTCTTGTTGAGTGACGATGTCATGGTAATCATTAGCACTGATAACACCACGATGATTGCTCCTCTCTTTAATGCCCAGACTTGGGTAAGCATCTCTCTGGATGGGCCACAGCTACTCAGACAGAGGTCTGTCTCACAACTTTAGCAGACACCTACATTAAGAAAATACGTAGGAGATTTTTTTGCTTAATACACTCAATAGACAAACCAACACGCCCTCAGGAAAGCATGGCTTCAAGGTTTTTACAGATAGGCATCATTAATTTTTTAAAAAAGAGAGAAGGGGAAACAGAGAATATATTTCAGTCCTAAGCAGTTTTGGTGCTATCTTTAACTTTCATGGGAAACTCAGTTCTTGCTTTCAGGTCACCTAGCAAGCTTTCTTAGATTTGTAAAATGCACCAAAAGAAAATCTCTTCATGGTTGTTGGCAACCAAGCAACAACAACAAAAAGATAGATGCCAAAATCATCTCAAGGTGTGGGATGATTAGATTTGGTAAGATTCAAGACCTACAGACTAGGAAAGCCTGCACTCATGTGGATGCAAGTACTGCACATAACCCAATGCAAGAGAAATCCCCACCATTTATATCTGACAGAAAGGACCTCAAATTAACTAACTCCACTGGTACCTAAAGAAAAGTAGTACCTAATTTTCCATGTTTCCTCCTGCCACAGTAGAGCACAAGTATCTCAGCTGCTGCTGGAAAACCCCAGGAAGTGTAGGGTAAAGGGGCAGAGAGTTGGTGCCCAGAGCGCTTGCTGTGGGTAGCACCACCAGCACCACTACTCTGTGGCACATAAGAAAGGCGAGGGGCAAGTTGGAACCAGCCGTACACATGCTCTGACTTGGGGTCTTGAGGAAATCCCAGTTCAAATGAAGATACTCAGAGAGTTCTGGTGACTTTCTGCATAAGGCATCCCATTAGGAGGATCCAGGGAAAGCAGCTCTTGGAAGGAGGCGAGAGCATGGCGTGAGCTTCCTGGCTAAGAGACACCAGTTGCAGCTTGGAAACCTTGTGGAAACTCTGACGCTGATGTTTTCGGTAGAGCACTGGGGACTCAGTCACCCAGTTCCAAGAGACTTTTCGTGCGATATGGCTGCCTAAAAACCTTAAACTATCATGACTATCCCAGCCTGAAGAATCACTTGATGACATAAAGCAGATCAGAGGGTCAGTCACAAACAGTCAGGGTTTGTTATTTAAAAAGCAGACACCACTCCAACTAAACTCAGAACTTGAAAAATTACTACTTTTCTTTAAAACACAGCAGATGGGAAAAATTAAATTATAAATAGGGCTCAAAATCTGCTCTGAATAACACAGACTGAGGAAAACAATTCTGGACTTCAGAGACTGTTTTCAATTGCCTTACGTTATTGTTCTTCAATTTGTACATCAGATGGTCACAAATCGGTAGCTTGAAGCTGATAGTTTGCATTCATGCAAAGAAAACGGTGGCAACTGTCTTCAGTCTCAACTTGAGATGCAGTACCACCAGCTGGGACCCAGCAGCAGTGGGACGCTGGGTGCACACACAGCAGAGCATATGCCATCTATTAATACCTGGTGATCTTACCCATTTGAGTTTACAGCTCCAATATCCCAACTGCCGCCTTAGCATGGAAAGCTATTTCAATTCTACAGTGAACTAAAACAGAGCAGCCAAATACACAGCATGAGTTAAAAAAAGATCCACTGAAAGCAATAACCAACATTCTGTCTCCTGCGTACTAACTAATCCTCTGACATTTTCAACTTGATAGTCTCAGTGACATTAGAACAAAGCCAAAGGAACCATATTTTCTCCCTTTCAAAATATCTCGATATCTCAGAGTCTTTTGGGATGCAACTTGAGAAGTGACAAACAATTAGCAGCACATTGCAGAAATACATATGAAAATTATCTCATCTACAGATTCACCTCAGTCCTTCACTAAGGACTGTTTAACAGTATTAAGCAGAACAGCATTACTAAGTATCATTAAAAACATAATGCAAATAAATGCAGCCTCTACATTAAGATAAAAGATAGGCAGGGGGGGAGATAAAGAATTGCTACAGATACGGTCAAATGTATTTTTAAATACTAAAAAGAGTTGCTGCCAGGGCAATAAACTGGAAAAACGTAAACTTGGTGCGGTTTTAAGAACTGTTCACTGAGTGTTTACAAGCAGAATAAAAAGAAAATTAGAAACTAGGAAATAATCATCAGTGAAGCTGCGGATACAGCATCTTTAAAGTTCAGTCTGTTCTTACTGAAATTATGACAGGGATTTGGAAATGACCGCAGGAGTCAGAAGTATACCTTGGGCCATGTTTTGCATATGCCATAGCAACAGGAGCAGGAAGATCTCGTGAAACTCTCCAGGAGACCAAGAACACTAACGATATTTAGTGGCCCATTTTTTAGAACATGCTTTCACTGAAGCCAAAGGCACGCAGAGATACTCTGCACCTTTTGAAAAGGATAAATCCTGTGCTCATGAAAGTCAAGTGATTCCCTCACTGCAATCAAATTGGTCAAATTTTAACACTTTTTTCTTCTCCATCTAACCTTGTGGTTTGCATTATTTTAGTTTCCTGATTTAAAGCACTCACACTAACACCAGTCAATAACCTCTGGCGTTACAAATGCCTCCTCCTCTTTCTCGTGACTTTATGTCGCTAATGAACTTCTCTGTGAAAATAATTCATTATTTTTCTTTAAGACTTGGTTTTGGATTATTATATTATGACTCATTCAAGAAAAGCAACTGTAGCCTTAGGGACTTGCAGCCCCCAAATCCTTCATCATCAATGCTGCAGAGCCGTAATTTCTCCTAAGTACAAGCTACTTCAACATCTAAAGCCAGAACCTGCAAAAGGCACACTAAGCATGCACTACATGTAAAAATCCCCCAAGTCTCCCAGATTACTTGTAGGCAGTCCCCTCAATGAAGATCAGAACAGAGAGAAACAGTAATTCATATATAAGAAAAAAAAAACCACTATCCTCTACATGTCTTCTATGATATTAAAATGATTTTTTTCACTTAGCACAGATATAAGCTGACAGATTGGTAAACCCAGAGGACGGCTTCCAACCTACCTCATCCTTGACCTGCAAGGATCAACTTGAAAGACACACTAGGTTAGTTTATACTACAGGCTTATTTTGTCTTTGTTGTCCCAAATGAGAAAAAATATTTGCCTGCTGAGATATAAGGTATACAGCTGATCACAACAACAGGTCAACTCCTGAAAGAGAGAGTAATTTTCAGCCACTGCTGTTCTGGCCTATAATCTACGAACCAGATGCTAAATGCTCTAGGACTTTCTAAGCAGCCTCAGCAATTACTAATTTCTTTCATGAAGCTAGTGACTGATTTGTCCTGTGCACTGTTTTAGTCTAAGAAAAGTCCTACTTTGAACTTGCGGCTTTTAGGTTGTAAGCAGTTCTTGACTTGCATTTTAGAATAGGAAGAAGAGAAAATGCATAAACATCATTAATTATGATATGCTGGCTGCTTCTCAATTCTAATTACAGATCAATCCAATCTGTACTTCTGCATCACAAATATCTCACCATACTGAACTTTGACCATCCAGCTCAGGTTCTGCACTTTTTGATGAGGGCCTAACACTTCTGTGTTTTTGGAAAGTTTGGATTCAAATTCACATCTAAATTTAACAGCATGGGCTTCTCATTTACAAAAGGCAACAGAACCATAGAGACCAAAAAACAGACACAGACCGTGAAGCACTGGTGCTTACGCTGGCAACCCACCTAGGCAATCATTTCTATTTCCACAGTGACTTATGTTTTCTGCTTGGATGTAGGTATTAAGAAAAGAAAAAAATCAACTGTGGATTACACATGTTTTTTTAAAATGTTAAATCCCCTAGTGAAGCTGAACTTCATCGCTTCATCTGAATCTAATCCAGTAAAAAATGAGTGATGATGTACCACCAGCGAGTGCAACAGAAGCTCTTACTGCTACCGAGTGGAGTAGGTAGGCTGAATTTGGAGGGACAAGATGTCTCACTGAAACTCTACCACTAGGACTGTTACTGAACTGTCATAAGAGAAACACTGAAATCACATTCAAAAGAGAACAAGTGAATGCAACCCACTTAAATCATCAGTTCTTTTGTAGCACACAAACTATCTGACACAGCAGACACAGCATCAGTACTGACACTCTGGCCTTTTAAAGCTAACGGCCTGAAGCGCTACCACCTCTGCTGACAATTAAGAAAGCCGTGCTGTGACAGTGCTGCTATACAATAACTATGAAGTCCCACAGGACCACAGGATCAATGCAGAATAACCAGCACTGTACAATGAGTAAGTCACCTGCAGCACTGACAGTTATTACTTCTCAGACATGTAATAAGGTGCCTCTGCCTGAATGCATGCGCATGCAGGTATACAAATAACTAAACATTTAATTTCTTCTACAGCAAAATGATTGATTACAGACCGGGCAAGCTCTGCCAAGAGGGTCAACAATGCACAGAGTGCCCTACACTGCCTGGCCAGCTGGCATGCCACGTACAACCTTGGCACCAGCTCCCAAGGGGTGAAGCCCACCAGCACCAGAAAAGATGGTCCAGTGCACAACCCAGCCACCAGCCACCATCATGTGTTATCAGTATCAGCACAGGGTTCCAGCTGTCCTTGAAGGCAAGAAAAGCACAGATAATTATGTAAATGTATGGAAACGCATGGAAGCATGGAGGCCTATGGGAACGTATGGAGAATGCGTAAAGGCAGGACCAGAGTTTGGAGAAGAGAAAGACTTACTGAGAAGTTGAAATCAAGAAGGAGGACACGATGCGGGCCAGTTTCAAAACAGCTGGAAATGGTGCATTAAAACCATACAGAAGCTCACATTTCCTGGCAGACAGGTTAAAGGGCTGCTCTGAAGTTTTAAAAGAAGGTATAGAAAAGTAGTATCAACATACAAATCTTTCTTTTAACACTGAAAATCAACCACTTTAAACAATACATCAATACAAAGCCTTGGTACTTTAACTCAGGAGGAATCCTGTTAATCAGTGGATTCCTGATCAGTGGACATAGTATTGAGCTATTTGCTGATGACACTTCACTTCTAACCACACAAATTTGCCATAGAGCTATCTTACACAGAGAACAGCAGTGTCCTCACAAACAAGAAACAGCGGTTCAAACTAGGCAGCTTAAAGATTCTCACTGTATTGACAACTTTAGACAAACACCAAAAATATTTTGTAATCTGACAGAAAAATTATTGGGTTTGGAATTTCTGGCAACTGAAAGGGCTTGTTTTGGCTTTGCTTCAGCAATTTTAAAGCATTTTTATTAAAAGATAGGAACAAGAAGTCATGTGAACTTTGCAAAACTTAAGTCTTCACTTTGAAAATGCTGAAACAAAGTTACTCCGTTTTTTTCGAAAAGGTTAGGACTTCTTGTCCCTCAGAACAGCCTGGTGCCCACACTTGCATTTTTTGCTGCATCAGACTTCTGCAGAGGCTTAGCGTGTCTCTCGCAGTCAGAGGTTCATTGTTGACTTAAATGGGACTGATCTATAATGGATTAGACCCTGGAGATTACTTCAATATTCAGGTTTGCTAACACTGGTGACCTAACTCAGGGTATTGAAGTTAAAGGTCTCCCCCATAGTCAGTTTAACTTTGGGAGGTTAAACTCAGAAAAAACAAAGATAAAAGACCACTGTAATCACAAGAAAATGCTTGACTTCATATCACTGACCTTGTTGAAGAGTCATGCACATTGCTCATTGCAATGTTTTATGTAAACCTATTTGTTAACAAATTGAAACAGACCAGAAGCAAAATTGTTTGCCATACGGTGCTCTGACAAATCAGCTGATGAAGCATATGGATTCAGTCTTCCTACTCCTGTATTATCTCCCTGACTGCTTCAATCTGAGTGTAACAAGTGGCCCCAGACATCACATTTATCCTATTAAAGTAAAAAAGAAAAAAAAAAAAATTATTGATCAATTCTCTCTGTACACCCCTCTTCTGCTCCTAATGCATTTGGTGAGATTTTTGACAATAACATTAGGAAGCAACCTTCTCTAGAAAGAATTACTTCAGTTAGATTATTTGTTCTTATAATTACTGTAATTCCTAGCAAAATGCTAACACAAAGCCAAAAATGTCTATCAGTAATGCTCACTCTGTGCAACATGCTGGCATTTTGCCAGTAATGTGAAAACTGCCCTTAATCTCAGTACAAATTTACTTGTATCCATTTCTTCTTTTAACGCAAGCTACAATTGCTGTAGAGAATAAAGCTGAAATATTTTATATGACATTACAGCAAAATGAAATACCTGACCAAATGAAACATGCACAACACCTTATCCACTCACATTTTTTATCTTCAGTGACAGAGCAAAGAAATATATTTGGTTTCCTGTCAATAAAATCAAGGTGACACAAGAAGGCAGTGTGATGAGGTCCCACTCTGTTCTGCTTTTTAGGAAAGATGCCTTTAATTAGGATGGGATTTATCCGACATGATAGAAATATGCCTTTAAGCCAGAACTAACTATACAAAAATCCAATTCTATATAGAGCCATAGTAACATATCTCACACTTAAACTTGTTAATAGCTCAGTTTAAATGAGGGGAGGGGAATTAATTGGAAAGAAAGGAATTAACATTTAGTTGGCCGTTTTTTAAACAGAGAAGAATATGCAAATCAAAAGCTGTCTCTAAAGATTAGCTAATCCTTTGTGTATAAAGAAAACCATACGAGCCCATGCCAGCTAAAACCAAACAGACAAGTTACAAATAGGACTTCATATTTTACTCATAAGCCTGATTTGTGTGGATTTGGGTATACTTAGTAACCAGCCAAAAAAGATAAAAATCATGTTCTGACTCTACATATAATTTAGGGGTTTCTACTCTGCTTTAAGGGGTTGCTTATGTGATCCGCCTAAATGAGAACCAGTTAAAGGAAGTTTCACCAAGTGCACGGAATAAATTATTTTAAATAAAACCTGTCCATTGGCAGACTTCTAACCACACACAGTAACTATTTTTGCTTGTAAAATGATGTTCGTTTAGCTCCGTATAAACAACTTATGAATCCACTTTAACATAACACAACCTTTTCTCCCTGCACCAAGCTGACAGCCATGCAAAACCCCACCACAGCTCCAGAGCGGCAGGCTGAACTCTGCTTCCCCTCAGGCAGCGGCAGCATTGGTGATGATCTGGACACCCGCCCTCCGTTACTGACAAGAAGGTAACAAAAAAGGAGATCAGAGCGCAGGTCTTCTGTTGGAATGGAGCCACCGCCTCGCTTATACACCAAGTGATGCAGACCAGGAGTTCCCAGTGGGATGGAACAAGGAAGCCCAAAACGTCACTTGTCTTTCTAAGGGTTACTGCCTCCTGCATGGTCTGCTAGTGTCTCGTGGGGTCAACGCCACAGGAAAAGGGGAGAGGGCAGGAGAGGAGTGGTACGCAGCACAGCTATGAGGCCATCCAGCTGCAGAAGCGAAAATCATAACAGGAAAAGGGGATGAGAACTTCATAGCAGGGTTGCCAGTGAGAAAATGACAGAACAGCTGATTTGAATACATATTCAAGGCTAGAGCAGAAAGACTTCCATAAATGAGCACAGTACCTAGGATACCTAATGCCAGGTAACTACTTAAAAGGAGTCAGTGCTTCAGGAAAGGGTATAACATAATAGCAATGGTACAACTGAGCAGAACTTTTAATACAGCGCATTACGATCCTGCAGCTTTAGGTGCAGAAAAGTCTTTCCCAGGGATCACCAGATGGCACTATTCTTCCTTCAAAGCGAGACTGTAACTCTGCTGCGCACGTGAAACGCTACCTTCAATTTGGGAGGAAAAAGATCTTCATCCATGTTTTTTTATGTATTAGCCCAGTAGTCTCTCGCTGTTCACATTCTTTCCAATGATCTTGAAAATCTTGTACAAACAACAAAGAAATTGCTGTATTTGGGGGAGGTGGGGGGAATCTCATAACATTTCGAACTGACCCTCATATTAAAATATTCCATAGCAGAAGGATTACAGATATTTCTGTAGGAACACAAAACTCCCAAGCAATACATGCAGTCCTTGACAACTGTATTAAGAAAGCAGAATTTCTTTCAGAGAAAGAAGTCAAACATATAAGGATAACATACACATGCCCCTCTTCTCCCTGTTTTTATTCATCTGCTACCAAAGCTGTTGAAGATGCTAAACTCCACCTAAGATTGTGTAGTGTTTAGTATGAACATATTCCCTAAATTTGGTCGAACATTATTTTACTACTTTTTTTTTTTTTTTTTTTTTTTTTTTTTTTTTTTTTTTTTTTTTTTTTTTTTTTTTTTTTTTTTTTTTTTTTTTTTTTTTTTTTTTTTTTTTTTTTTTTTTTTTTTTTTTAATTAAAGCTGTGGAGAGTATCCACATACAAATTATAATGGAAGAGAAAAAAAAGAAAGAATATTGCAAAAAAACATTATTAATGAAATATTCATGCACACACAAAAAGTCAGCATTTACATGCACATGTTGGTGTACGCATGCTTTCTTTCAGCTTGTTGATGTGATTTGCAAACAGATGCAGAATATTCAGCAACACATTTGCAATTAGGTACATGCTACAGAGGCTGTGGAAGCAAAGCCAGAGTACAGCTATTTTGGGGATGGAAGTACAGAAGGAGAACATTCAAATTGAAGTCCCAAAAGCCTCTCATCCTAAATAGGAAAGAGTATTATTTCTTTTTTTTGTTTAATCCACAACAGGACTCATCTGCAGTCAAGACTTTACAAATTGGTAAAATGAGGGGCAAATTCATCTGCAGAGTGACTCCTCCAACTTCAGCCGGAGTCACAGCAGAGCTGGAGTCTTCCTGCTGTGCTCACCAGCCGAATTGCCTCACAAATCAGAATTTTGTTTTTCTCTAAGCAACTCTCCCCGCTCTTCAGCTCCCTAGAAGTTGACAGGCTGCTTCCTGTTCCATGATCTGTGAATCACGATGTGAATGCCAATTGCTACTCCCCTGTGAAATTAAATTAGGTATCGGAGCACAGCGTGAACAATAAGTTTCCTTAAGACGCCAGTCCTAAAGAAACTGTACTCTTTCTTCCCCCAGCTGAAGACTGGAGTTATGAAAGCAGGGTCAAGTTGGTTATTACTCTTTGTATTCAACAACATCAACTAATCTGCTCTGAGCTAGCTTAAAATAATTTCTCCCCTTCCTAGTCATGAATATAATGGTACCAAATTTAAAGAGTCCAACAATTCATTATATTTATTTGTGTGTTCTTCTGTAACCACTTAACACCATGTGAATTGCAGCAATGCTTAACATACACAGAATACCATGATAAATCACCAGAACTTAGAGCATGTCATACAGCTGGAAAATTGGTAAGACAAGGGTAAGCAATATTAACACATGGCTTATCAAGCAGGAAAGGGGAGTATGTGATGCTGCTTGTTTCATGCCTTTCAATAGCACTTTGTTAAGCCATAAAATATTCACACTTAGAAAGATCACAGGGTTATGTTACCCCGTATGTTTTTTTTCAGACAGATGGCCCTTGGTAACTTACACACATCTTTGTCACTGCAGTGTACTCTGAGCAAGAAGGCACCACAGGGGCACATTTGAAAGCCAAAACTGGTAGAAAATAAAATAATAATGTAGTAAAAGCTGGTTTGTGAGCCAAGATTACTGCTCATTCTGGAGCCTACGGTAATTTCGTATAGGTTTAGGGGAGTTTTAGTTTTAAATTGTGATGTAGGAGTCAAAACCAGACAACTTAGCCTCCTTCCTGCATCACCACAGAGCTCATGTGCTCCAGCCAAGGTAAGCCAAGGTACCTTGTGTTTGCTTCAAGGAAAAATAAAAAGTGCTCCCACCTTTCACTCTCAGACACAAATGCATTTCTCCTCCCTTTGACCTAAGAAATGAGTCCAAGGACCACCTTCATAATCTGCAAGAAGCAGAAGGCTTCCACTACCTTGTACTCCCCAAAATTAAGTCTGGCTTTTCCTTCTTCAGCATCCACATGATCCCCTGTGGGCTTTGCATTTTTCTCCAGGATCACCTCTCCAAAGCCCCAGTCCACTGAAAAATCTAATCACAAGCTCCTTCTCTTCTGAGTTAGCTGCCAGACAAGGGCTACTGTTGGAGTTACCACATCAGTAAGAGATTGTTCTGGCCTTCAAGCATTGCCATGTCCCCCACCCAGCTGCTGTAGAGATGGCTCAAGCACAGCAAAGTAAATTAGTTTAATCTTGTGCATCTGGTACCCAGTTTCCCGTCATCTGTTCAGGGGTATAAAGGGACTACGTTCCATTTCAATGCATCGATCACATCACAGTCCAGCTCCAATGTTACAGCCTGAAAGCTTCAAAGTCTAAACCCAGATAAGTCCTCTTCTCAGCTAATATTTATCACAGGGTTGGACTTGCACATTTGTTCCACAAGTTACTGAGTCACCTGAATCTGAGAGACTGTAAGTAACCTTCTCAGAGCTAAGCTGTAGGTCTGTTTATTACTCTAAGTTCACAAAAATATTCCTTTGTCATTTTAAAAGGAAACCCACAAGACCTCTGCAAAACGCAACTGTCTGGAGACTTCCAATATTTGGTAGCCAAATGAATGTGAAGCAAACCCTTCATCTATGCATGCCTCTTACAGGATTCACTTAAGGTAACAATATCGCACAGAAGGCCCCCTGGGTCTCTGGAAGGTGCAGAGCACTCTCTGCCTATACAGTAAGCAAAAGCTTTAGACCACTTCTGGGAATGCAAATGAATGGCATCCACGTGACCCCAGTAATAAAAGGCTCCTGTCTCTTTGCAAAGCATTGAAATGCCATCTGGCAATTTTGTTGACGTCAGCAGGCGCAGAAAACCAACACCACCTGCCCCAAAAAAGCAAAAGCCTTGGGCGGGAGGGGGAGGAATGCAGCCTTCCATGGTGTGTGTGCACTTCAGGCTGGTGTTACTAAAAACCTGCAGCAGCGCTGTCAGCGCAGGGACCCGTAATTCTGTGGGAAGCAGCGCAGGCAAATACACCGACTTCTCCCACTATTGCTTACGCAGACCTCCTTGAAAAAAGGAGTCTCTCTTGCTCTTCTTAAGCTACCGAAGGTTTTCAAAGTAACTGCTTAAGTCTCTTTCAGAAGTTGTTTTCAATTCTTTTAAGGAAGGGGAACTGTTCTGAGAACAAGGGGTAAACGAAGAACACTCTGCATCTAATCTCTGATCTGGCAGAAAGCAGGAATCTGTCCCGTTGTGGTACTCTTTGCATTGACAAGTCCCAAAGCACACAGAAGGCAACTACAACCTCTTGCCTTTATTTTATACCGCTGATCAGCCCTGAGTTCCCTTGCACCCCAGTTTCAGAGATTGCTACCAAGCATCAAGCAACATGCACTATATCCTCTCCGTTATTTTGCCTTTGCACTCTGTCAGGTTGCTGAATGTTTGTACGTGAGGAACAAATCTCTCTGTATAGACTACAGGGAAAGATGGAAAACTACCAGCAACACACCAGTAACTTTACAGGATATGGAAGACACATCATTCATTTGGCTACTTTGACTAGATTTCTTGCACATTGATCTAGAACACAATGAAAGAAATTCTGTACTATTTTGAGTAAAATCTCACACAAATACTTCATGTTGACAAGAGATAAATGACTTAAGATGCTGAACAAATGATGTTCAAGTCCTGCAGGGATAATATTATAAGCTGCAGCTACTAATTTTATATTTAATAGAAGGCACAATATTGTTCCTAAGTATTACACTCCAGTAGGCACAGAAAAATCCCCAAATGTTAATGTAAGATGCCAACATTTTAAGTCCATAATGTAAGTTACTTTTTCTGTGATGAGCTAAAACACTACTATCAACACACACGCATGCAGACTAAGCAGGCATCTTTCTGTATTAAAGTACATTTTGCTATTAGCAAAGACTTATTTCTGATCTCTGTTATCAATTCACATCAAAATGCAGAAAAGAGCAACAGTACACCACCCTAAAACAAATATTAAAAGGATGGATGTGTCCTCCATGTGCGACATTTAAACCCTGAAGTGAGGACCTTCTGAGTTACTTTTAATAAGGGATGAGAAATTTTATAGTAGCCTTGTGAAAGGAACTCAGTCCCCTCAATACTATTTCTCAAAAGATTAGGACCCAGAACCACGCAAGATGGGTGACGATGAGGAGGGAAAGATGGAGGGAGGAGGTTGACCTGCCATCTAGGGCCACATACGTTACATGCTCTAAGTTGTCTCACTGAAGTGGTGTAATATAAAGCATATTCCTAAGGCTCTACAGGATCAAGGTCTCACTAACTGATGCATGCAAACCTGCCTGAAGTAACAGTTCTTTTTCTTTCCCCTGCTCATTCCCCCCACTTTCTCCCTCCTTCACCACATCTCCTCTCACTGAATGAAACCGAGGCATTTTTTCTTACAAAACCACTCTTTGAATTCCTAATCTCTGCCTCAGTGTAATTTTCTTAACAGCAAGTCAAAGCAGCACTGTGTAAATAACTGCAATGAGACAGCTCTGCCTGGAAGCTAGAAAGTTTTCCTTGCTTACATCTTAAGCTTGAAAGCTTATACTCGGTTCAATTAAGAAAATTTATGGGTAATTCCACAGTTTCTCTCCAAATCCTTATGTTCTCAAGCAGCCAACCCAGAAATGAACAGAACCCCTGACAATTGACTAATTTCTGCTAGCACATGGGCAATTATGAAGGAAGTGTGTGTTTAATTCAGTTAGTTGGAAATCCTGACATAGGAATGAATCAGAGGATGGAGAAGAGATACTGCTGTTTCCCTGCTGCCATTTCAGGTATAATCACTTCTGCTTAACATTTCTTTATTGACTTCATAAAATACATAAACAACAAAACCATCCCTCCATAATTTTATGGGTATTAAGCCTCCACTTGAAGCTGTAGGATAATAAACTTAAAGCTACAAAGGCAACAGACAAGACAGAGATTTTCCGAATTCTCCTCTCTCTCAGGTCTGTATCACATCACAACTGTTTTAAATATAAACAAATTTCAGACTTCTCAGCTAAATCCCACACAGTGATTCTGCTTAGAGCAAACTCCAGTAGAGCTTACGTTCAACAATAAATAAGAAATTTTCATGCCTTCTTTCACTGGTCTCAGACTAATACTTCAATGAACTCACGAGAAATACAACCCCCTGTACCTAAATGGTCATCCATAGGATTGTGTTATCTTCAAAAGCAGTAAGATGCCTCTCCATCCGTTCCAACCTTTCACTCAAAACAAAGCCAGACTCCCCATGTCCATATGACAAGAGCGCCAGTTTCATCTTCTGAAGCTGTTGCAGATCCTGGAGCTCCTCAGCTAAGACAAGAAATGGCTGTTGTGACACTTCCCAGGGAGACCCTCAGAAGCTCCACTTGAACAAACTTTCAGCTTCTAATTAATACAAAGTCTGGATAGACAGCCAAAATTCAGACTTCTGAAATGAATCTCATTTTCAAGGTTTGTGAGGATTATTCAGACACTGACAGTCACTGTAATGTGCATACGTTAAATGTAACTTATTCAAAGGGAGTCCGTCACTTTGATAACAGTAGGGTGGGAGGAAACCAGTGCCAATTGTACATTCTCCTCTACAAATACTTGTTTATTCTTGTATGGATAGAATTTCCTATTGCTATTTCCTGTTTTCCAGTTGCACTGTTCTGCTTGCCAAGCAAGTCAACTCCCTCTCTAATCAATGTTACATGTTCCCCTGCCAGGCACACTTGAAACTTTATTTGGGCCAATTCATCTACTGATCTAACTACTGCAATATGCAAGATTAGTGGCCTCCCTACATGAAGTAAATACTCAGGCCTCAAGGAAGTCACCTGCCCCCTTGCCGTTCTCCCAGAGAGGTTGCTCTCTCTTGGAGATCCTTCCATATTTCAGATTGGAGTCTTAGAGCTGAGCAAGCCAAAACCCACGGAGGCCCAACCTGGGCCAGGAAGTTTCAACCCGGCCATTACAGAAATAAATGCAGCACAGCAGATTGACAGGACCAGCTGCCCTGAAGAGCTTCTCTAAGCTAGGAGGCCTTGTGGGTAGTAATTCAGTTGATCTGCCAATAACAGCATACAAACACTGACTCAACTTTACATTAATTGCTTTCATTTCTTATGTAGCCTCTGTGCCTGTGAGGTGGTGAGGAATCAGGCCTTGTTTAACCTGCATTAGTCTGATTCTTGCAAACTCAGAATTATTACCTTCACTGAAATTTTTAAAACATTTTCAGACTCCTGAATTTAATATCGATTTGTTAATTAAAAAATTAATATAAACCCAAAGACTTCCATGTGATCATGTCATTTGAGAGGATTCCTATCTCCCTATTTTTCTGCCAACCCCTCGCCGAGAGCTCTGTGTTTCCCAATTCATAGCTGACAGCACCGTAAACACCTCTGGCCGTGAGAAGAATGTGTCCTTGACACAATTCGGGCAGCCACTGCAGACCCAGCGAGGGAAGGTAAAATACGGAAATCGTGGCCTGATGCACTGATGGCTAAAACGCTTGCAAGGTCCCCTTTTATGACACTCGTGAAACAAAGAGCACCATGCTTATCAAGCGTGCGAAAGGGTCTCGCGGAGCCCTTGATGGCTTCCTCAAAGGGCTGAGCATCCTCATCTGAGGACAGTTTCACAGAGTTTTACAACACTGCTATAAATCACAGTCAGAAACTCAACCAAAGGTTTACAGTGCAGGTGTTACGCTCACATTTTTATAGGCCATTAGCAAACAAGCTAACTAAACCTTCCCACTAGACTAAAAGTGCACAAATGTTAATATCCTGGGAAGAATAAAAATGACAAAGGCTCTAGATAAAATCTTTGTACTAGGATGAACAATGGTGAGAAACTAAGGTCAGTTGATTACGTTACTGACATAATAGCCATGCCAAGTTGTGGATCACCGAGGGAGTATGACCTTACCCTCTCCAAAAAGATGCCAAAGAGGAAAAAATGAGTAACACAGGTTCCAATCCAGCAAGTTTTTAAAAGCAGGTGTTTACTTCATTACCGAGTTAATTCATGATGGTATTACCAGATTTGGTTCTCATGCTAAGGTCCTCTAACACCTTTACAGTAGAACACCTTTAACACCTTTACCTTCAGAACCTAAGCATGGTTATAATTATTTCAAGAGAAAATACTTTTGACTGCTGGCAGGATATCTCAATAAAAGAAGGAACTAAAACCTTGCTTTAGCCACATTTTCACTATCACCACAGCAAGAGAGAAAGGATTTCAAGGCAAATGGGAAACCACCAAGAAGCCACATGCAGATTTCAAACTATAACTGTGCTTACAGTCAAGTATCTCACCAAACTGGGGCCACCGCGAGTAAGAGCTCTGTCAGCACGTCCAGCATTAGCTTATGTAGCAACATTCTGTACTTGTAGCTGAGCTTTGCCATTAGCGCTTTAACTTTCCAATTTTATCAAGACAAAATTATTTCTGACAAAGGGTAGCTAATTCACATTTGTGAAGTTGCCTTTTTGCTAACTCCTGTGTTCTCTGCTGTGCTAGCCAATCTAGCACATATATCATCGTGAAGAGTTTTAAATCTAACTCAACGCTGTGTTGAAGTCTTTAGTGTGGAGCAACGTGACAAATTTTTACCAACACTTATTAAAAATAAAGAAAGAAGGGAGCGAGCCATAAATAAAATAAAGCACTGGCAAAGCCTGGAATGCAATGAATATATCTGCACTTACAGCAGTGGCCAAACCATAGTGCTTCATCATAGAAAAGTAGCTTGAAATAACTTTTCAGTGTATTTGATATATGATATTGCTTTTTTAAAACCAAGACTAGAGCAAGTTTGGGAACTTCAAAGAGAAGCCATTTCCGGTGGAAGGTTTATTTTATTATGAACTTGACATACTGTAGCTGTGACACTGAGCAGAGATGCAATATTAGGGTTCGGGAAGTTCACCCGCACTGTAACGACAGGAGATCACATGAGCCTGACTGCAAAAAAATGTTATGGGTGGGGGAGTTCTTCCAAAGTTTAATTTCACAAGCAGTTTATCTTGCACAGATTGCACCCCTCCATACTCAAATCTCAGCACATAATGAAGGCTGAAGTGAATGTTTGAATTTCTTTCTGTCTGGCGTATAATAAATCTAATTCCTGTAAGGCAGTTTTGGCACTAAGCTATGTATTTGCACATTTCTGTTGGCTTAAGTCACACTTTCTGTTAGGAAAGCTGTTCAGAAAAGGTTTATTTCCTCCATTCTTACAAACTGTTAGCATAAACAACCATTCTAAAATTTAACCTCAGTTATTTGGCATTCTAATGATTTACAGTGAGTCCCACAAACTCAAGTTTCTTGTTAAAAATCAATGTGTGAATTTAAGTGTATTAATCTTCAAAACATTTAAACACAAGCTAAGAGAATAAGAAGGGGGTGGAAGACATCTGACAGCTACACCATTCACTTCCACTGCTGTCTCACTGGAGAGTGGCACAGGATAACCCACACAGACGAACCCTGAACTGGCAGGAAGATGAGATGGGGAGATATCATTCTTTTTCCTTTTCCACTTCTATCCAGTCTTCTCTGCAAAATAGTGTTTCCTGTCTCAACACTACCTCCCTTCTTGGTCTTGGTTGCTTTCTACTTCAGTCATTATTTTTAAAAGAAAAAAAAAATTTTGGGGGTGGGGGGAAGCTCCATGAATAGCATATACATTTTTAAGAACAAACTACACAGTAACTTTGAAGACAAGTGCAGTCAGATGAGGCAAAGGGTTCAGTATGAAACACCAGAGTACTTCGACAGTGGCACAGATTCACCTGAGTCATGCCTGCTGGGTGCCACAATATCTCCAGTCTGAAAACGAGGAGATGAATAAAACATGCGTTCAGTCACTGACTCATACACATGCAAGCACAGAAACTCTTTGGCATTTCTCTCCCTCTGACATAATGCAGAAAAAAAAAAATAATCCAAACAAAAAACATAAGGAAAATTATTTTGTGCTTCACAAATTCTGTTATGGTAAAGAAGATTTATATACAAGAAAAATATTCGTGCATGCAGTTGGAACTGAGCTCTTTGAAAAAAGTACCGAAGCACTGACTAAGCCTTTTGTGTCTCCGTTTACCTAAAACTTGATTAGCACATTGACATGCAAAACACAGACACTTTCCAAAAAGGGTTACAACACATTTACCACGGGAAATGGAGTAGTGCCAAAACGACATCATACCATTCCCAGTTTGCTACAAACTCAGTAACTCCAGTCAGTGAAGAGGTCCTTAAATGATTTCCCTGACATCTTTCTGACGTCATCCGAGACTGGTAAATCAAAGGCAGCTTTCTTCCTGCTCCCACAGCTTCATCCGTGATAAACACTCTGCAGCTGGCTACGGAGGCAGTGTTGGTAATAGTTTACAGGCAGAATTAAATCTGGTTCACTCGTTCAGAGGACTTTTTTGTGTCCACGCGAGAGAAAGCAGAAGGAGAAAGCATGCCAGTTGGGTCAGAAGCGCTTTTCAAGGAGCCGTCACTCCTCTGACAGAAGCTGCACATTTAGTGCTGAGGCAGTAGGAGACGTCGCAGGAGAGCAGGAAAGCAATCTGCTCGGTGTATTTAGAGATGTGGAGTTTCCGCATCGTACAGTATTGAACTATTTCATTACAGTGCAAAAACAAGACACTTTGATCTCAAGCAAGAGGGAAAGTCATTATGTCAATCAGCACGAGGATGGAGTTTCCACCGTGCCTTGACACTGGGCTCGAGGCGCTTGGGCAGGTTTACTCGCCTGAGCCGACTTGCCACTGTCTCCTGTCGTCTCCCTGCTACCCCGGCTGCTCAGGAGTTCACACAAGCGCTTTGTTCTTCATACGGAACGACAGAAACAGCCTCGTCTCTCTAACTTGAGGCCCCCATGCACTTACCCTGCCAAACGGTGCTGCTTTTTTGGTTTGAGCTGTGTTGGGGTGAAATTTTTTGTTTGTTTTTGAGATTAAATTTGCTCTATCTTCCCTGAACTATATCCACTGCACCTGGTGTGTCCTTCACATGAAAATAGCTGAATTTTAGTAATCTTTTTCCAACTGTCTCACACACAAGGGAGAAAAAAAACAAAACACAAAAAGCAAGTAAATAGTTAAGCAATTATAGATAGTCAAGGCTGCTGACATTTGCCATAAACCACAGATGCTGGGTGGTTTAATGGCAATGCTTATGGAACAATGTAGCATGGTACAGGGATACCAAAGGTAACCAGGAAAGATCTCAGTTACTAGAAGCAGACAAGCCAGGTGAGCTGAGAAATAGGATAATGTTATTGAGGATATCTGCCTGCTTGAGTATAGGCTGAACTGTTCCCAATACTAAAGCTAATTTGCTTGTATTTACGCATCAATGTACTACCAAAATTAAGAGTCTTCCCAAAACAGGTTGAATTTGGTAAGTTAGGAACAAAACAAAGATGCCACCATAGAAGAAGCCTTTAATCTTACAATTACTAGTGTGCCAGCTTGATTCAAAGACATTTGTTTTGCATCTTCTCCCCTATATTCTTTAGCTATATTCACCATGAAATTTTATACTGTTTGGAAGTCTTTAACAACAAAAAACCCCCACCCCAAATCCCACAAACCCACACCCAAAACTCAAGTAATGACTAGGCATTGTCATTTGTAGCTAGGCTAAGCAAATTGGAGGTGGGAGAAATCAAACTTGAGGCAGAGGAATAGATTCTTCTGTACTGCATCTATTCTATGCAGGAAACCCTTCCAAAGCCCTCTGCCACGTCCCCCAAAAACCAACACACCCCACAATGACAGTGGATGCCTAAGCATTCAGAACCTCTGTCAGATCACAAAATCACTTTGAAAACAGTTTAAAATTATTTCACTCTGATTTCTAATAAAATAATTTAGATATGAAGACTTAGACTATACCCAATTCTGGGCTCACATGAAATCCAGCAGCATTTAAGCGGCACAAAAGATGGTATCTGCTTTGAAATCTGTTTTGCCTTTTTGCTGCAGTCACATGCTCCTTTTGTTCTTTTTAATGTTAATGTAATTGTATTAATTTTATCAAAAAACAGAGGGAGGGAAGGTGATCTAATTTCAGC
>NW_009597573.1:7434-51895 GCF_000690535.1 Cariama cristata | reverse complement strand
GCAGCAACTAATGATGTGTCTGTATCAAAGAAAAGAAATGTATTCTTTCAGTTGTCCTCCTACTGGGAAGTGCAAAACTTCTGAAAGACTTATGATCCTGTTCTTTAATTTGTGTTATTTAACATGAATGCCACCAAATATATTATTCATTTTACACTCAATCAGGGAGGTAATCAGGAGACTAGAGATATGTGCTAATCCACAATTAATGAGTGCTCTTGGAAATATTGTATGCTCCTACGTATGTCAACAAACTCCAACACACAGCAACCAAAAAAAAAAATACCAAACAGGTTAAGAAATGCTCTAGTCTCAACAAAGTATTCTTGGCTAGAAATATCACCAGTTATTTATAAGAGTCTAATAGATACAAAATGTCTGGCATATCACCTTCTCTTTTTATACATTGGCAGTATTTTACAGAAATAAAGCTAGTAATATGGTACCTCTCTTCCTGTTCATCCCTCAGAAGCCTTCTACTGAAAAGCTGAAACTTCTTGGCCTCTCTCAACCAAGTCTGACAGCAAAATAAAAGCCAAATGTATTTCAATTCTGGCAAGACTCCTTTACGTGATCATTAATTTTGACGAGAGGTAATGCTTGGTATGACTTCCCAAGTGGAGAGGGAGAGGCTTCAATACAAGGTCAGTAGTTACCTGGCCTGGCCAGCCAGTCCCTACTCTCTGGTGTCCAGCAGATTCTTAGTGGATTTACAGTAGAAATAGGGATTAAGGAATTGGGGTGTATATAGGATGTGAAACATAAATTACTAAATTTAATTAGATTTTCTGCCTGTAGAGCAACTCATTTAGGTTAAGTTGTAATTCCAAGCCATCTAGACCTAAACGATTACATTTACACTAGGTTTGCTGTCTAGCTGCTCTCCTCCGTCAGTACTCACTCCATGCTCCAAAAGGGAACAGTTGTTCTCTCCTAGCATTAGTAGTATCTGCCTTGCCTTCTAAAAGATAATAAAATGATACAATCAACAGAAAATGAATCACCAAAAATTTTAAAAATCATTACTCCTCAGAAAACTCTTGAAACTAAAAAAGGAGTCATGTGACTAGCTGGAGAGCCAGAAGACCTGGAGCTGTAGACCTATCTGCAATTCTCCACAGGATTGATTATCAGGGTGCAAACAACAAAATAAGAATTTGTTTTAAAATCCTACAGTGCAGACATGTTTCATGGCCAGGAAGTAACTTCCAGAGCTGAAAATACAGACTCTGCACAGATGCTGCTTCTGGTTTCTCCATGGCCAGTCCTGGAACTGAACAACCCAGCACAACATGCATCAAGGCTGTAATTGGTTCTCCAGAGCAGATTTGTCTGATATATCAGATCCAAATAATAAACAACAGAAATAAGATTTTTGTAACAAAGACATGACACATTTCCTCATGTTTTAAAATAGTTTTTGTGTTACATAAGATGTCTTTTTAAATGCAGCATACACCCATATCTCTCCCACATGCCTACATATACAGTCTACCCATATACTGTATAAATCTATTATTTAAACATTATTCCCAAAACCTGCAAATCTGAAGAAACTCCAGCTTGACAGCAGAACAGAAAAAAAGCTGCACTGAACTGCTAGATTTGTCCGACAACACCTGACAACCCAGATAGGGGTTGGGAAGGGATCTAACACCTTTTCTTAGATACATAAAGTATATGTTATGGGCTGTTACGATATGAGGTCATCTGATGTCACAAGCATAAAGTGTTGTCACTCTCTTGGCTGAGTGTCTGCCAGAAACGCCTTGGAGAATGTCTGCCGAAAGAAGGACTTCACATCTGACATCACCAGCTCCCAAATCAGCACAGAGAGCTTAGAGGGAAATACTTCCTAACGCAGGTTGCCAACTTGTTTTGGGTTACAAGGCACCCCAGTTATTTCACGGCAGTCACGATTTGTGTCATTCACCAGTTGAGGATTGAAAGTGCCCAATTTCTCAGTCACCTGCCTTCCCTTTTTACACCAGACAGAGAAAATAAAGCACATCTGAGCAAAGCAACAGGGTAAGTTCCTGATTACTAGACTGACACCAAAGTTATAATAAGAAAAATAAACCAATAAAATGCAATTCTTGACTGCATTTAAGCAGTAGATTCCTCTTTAACTGCTCCATTACATCAGGTAATGTAAGGGACAGAGACAAATGACTACTCCATCCCTACAACTATTTGCCCTGGAGAAGATTTCTGCTTTTCTGTCCCTTTGTGCAAGATGGAATATTCCTCCTGTCTTTTTCTTCAAGTTTTTTTTCATACAAATACATGAAATACAACTTCAGGGGGGAAAAAGGCTACGAAAACTCAGTTCTTGCTCTCTAGGACTAGGATTCTTCCTGCTCCATTTTTCTCTGGAATCAAATACAAAATGTGAACATGGCAAGCACAACGCTACTTTCTTTTGCAGTTTTGCCAACTTTATATCCCTTTTCTACTTGCTAATTATCATACTATATAAATTTTTCTAAGAATTTAAGAGTTCTTGCTCTTGAAATGTCCAAGAACTTTATCACTCTTCACTATTCATACATTACACAAATTATTCACTAAATACATTTTGCTCAACTTCTGCCTTGCTCTTTGCTCATCATACACATCACATATGGCAAGTTAACCTGCCAGTCTGGACAACACATTTCTATTATTAGTCCCTGGAGAACTTAACCTGTATACAGGTGAATAACACCCACTTCTATCACTACAGCCCTCCAGACAGCAGAAACTGACTCAATGTCAGAGTCCCCTCATCCTCTTTCCCCACTGCCATCACACACGCTGGTTTCTTTCACAGTTGTGGTACTTCTGTTACCTATATCAGATGGGAAACTGTTAGTCTGGAGGCTGCTGCTGAGGAAATTAGTGACAGAAAGGCTGAGGAATCACCTATGAGGATGTGTCAGTGTGGACTGCAGAGAGATCATTTTTTGAGTTTCTCAAAGGCCAAGTCAGCCTTAGGAAAGATCATAATTAATTTTCCTATTGGTGACACTTCACAAGAAGTACAGTCAGCAAACAACACATGCTGATGACAACACCGGAAGACACTTCTCACACAACAGAGAACTGGGACATCGTAATAAAAAACTGGATGAGGGGTGGAGTGATAGAAATGGACAAAATTCAGTAATGCAGCTAAAGGCTATACTCCTGGGGACTAGCAATAAGAGCTTTCAATCAGCCCAAATTCAAAGATTCTTCATTTTAGATGGTCAAGAGCATGTTCACTATTCAATTAAAGAACAAATATGAGGCATTGATGTGATACAGTTGCAACGAGAAAATGTAGTATGTGGATAAAGCAGAAAAAGCCTTTTCACTAGGCACAGGGGAGTTTTATGCCATTGAACAAGGCACAGATTAGACGTCTCTCGGAATACCACATAGAAGAAAAACTTTATGGTCTGAAGTTGAACTAAATGGCTTGTACTTTACAAGGGGATTAGAAAAAATAGATTTATACCTGATTTATATTCTTTCCCTTAATCAGATATCTAGGTGGACTCTAATTTATATCCAATCTAGGAAGAAAATTGAATTCTACCTAACTGCAACAAATGCAGAAAAGTGCCTTTAGGATAGGACAAGAAGAAATGGTCTCAAGTTGCACCAGGGAAGGTTTAGATTGGATATTAGGAAAAATTTCTTCATCAAAAGGGTTATCAAACACTGGAACAGGCTGCCCAGGGAAGTGGTTGAGTCACCACCCCTGGAGATATTTAAGACATGTAAACGTGGCACTTAAGGACATGGTTTAGTGGTGGTCTTGGCTGTGTTAGGTTTGCAGTTGGACTCGATGACCTTAAAGGTCTTTTTGAGCCTAAATGATTCTATGAAGGAAAAAAATAACCATGGGCAGACTAGAAAAAGCAAACCTTATCTAATGTAGCAGACTGATGGCTCAGTGAGCATGTGACGGCTCTTTAAAATACTTTACAGAGGGGGCTGGTTTATGCTACAGAGCAATGTTGGACTGTATCAAATAGGATGGGCGTAAGTATAGGTAGGAAATTAAAATACCGTTCTTAGCACTAGAGGAGAATTTGGGGAGGTGAAAAAAAAGTGAAGTAACAGTAACATAGAGCTTGGATTAGGTTTATAAAAGGATTACATAGTGCCGTCTTGCTGGCAGGAGGCAGCATTGGAAGAATTGTCCTTGCTTGTTAACTCAAATGTAAATACTGCCAATTCTCTCCTATTTCTTCCTTCTACAGTGCCTCAAACATGGAGCATGGAAAAAATCTTGTCTCTTGCAGCAGGAAAGCTAGCACAGGAGATGACCAGCAAGAGTTTTGCATATGGCCTCAAAACTTAAACCACAGAGTCATGAAGTGGACAACACGAGGCAAACGGTGGCATGAAGTTCTCGTAATACATTCGTCCATGTTAAATAATTGAGAAGTCTTCTGACAATTACAGAGCCCAGAAGGCAAACCTTGCAGCAACAGCAGCTGAAGAGATGAATTCATTGACACAGGACAGGGCAGCTTTCTATCAAGTTTCTTTTTGAAAGCTGAGTACATAGCAAGTGCTACAGCATCCCGCCAGCAGCAGAATCCTACAAACTGGGCCGCTATCCCCCCAATACCCTTCCCATCCCCACAGCACACTCGGTGCACAAAAGAAATCTGGATACATTGGTACCGACCATATCCTAGATGCTGGCAGAAAGTAAAAGGTAGTGAGTCATTTTCTTGCAGTTAGGCAAAAATCTCACTTGATGTTAATATAATATTCTTACACAGATATAACAAATTAAGGCATCACCTGGATGGCAATTCTCACTGAGCAATATTCGGGCTGCCAGGAATTTAGAAATCAGGTTACACCCTGCTAAGGCATCCAGAGCACTTTACACACCGGGCAGTCTATTCCATCCCCCTAGACACAGTGGCAATCCTATCTCAGATTTTCATAGTTTTCACCACCTACTCCCATTTATAACTGTATCCCCCCCAGTACTTTTAAAGTGTTCATCCTCATGAATGAATCATGATATAATAAAAAGTCACTGATTAACGACTTTTTAATGTAAAAAAGGTGAATAAAATAAAGTCAAATTATATGAAATAGACAAAGAATGTATTTTTATAAATGGAAATAAGAATGCCAAATTCGCTTTGTTCTCTGAGTGGCAAGCCAAAAAATTGCAGAAAAAAGTAAACACACGGTCACATCATCTGTTATGACGTTTTGGTGAAAGTACTGTTGCAGAGATGGGCATTTTCTGTCACCTGATTTAAAAAAAAAAAAGTTATAGTACTACCAGAACCAATTTCTGGTCTGTAAATTATTGATATTCTCATGTAAGAAAACAGGTGTTGTAGTATAATAAAGGCCATAGGATTTGGCTTATAAAATGTGATAGCCACAAAAAAGAAAAAATGTTCTGAATAGGAAAAAAACCCCAACAAACACTAAAGATCAGCAGAAACAAAATGAAGTCATAAAGAAGTTTGAGAGCGTCATCTTTTGTTTTCCTGGTTTAGAGATGGTCGCTAGGTTATGATACTGTTAAATGGCACAGTGAAAAGAGTTAAGTTTAGATATAGGATAAAAGCTGAAAGGTATAGATAGGCTCTGATAAAAGCAGATCAAATCGTTAGAAGTTGTAACACATGGACAGGAATAACAAGAACAATTTGAAGATTTTGTCCTTAACTGAAAAGGCTTTTTTTTTAAAGATTAAAGCAATGGATGTTGCAGGGATTAAGGTTTAAACACTGAGAACTCAGACTGCATTTTGTGGATAGGAGAGAAAAAACACCACAAAAAGATACAGGCCTCAACACAGTAAATTAAGCATGCAGAAGAATAGCATCAAACATGAAGGTGACAAAAAGTTAATAAGTCCTGACAGGCACTCTGGTCAGCTGAAAACGTGTGTCTGGGATGTCAGTAGTACACACGATCAATATGCATAAAAGATCTTATGGCAGTGTGAGAAACTTAGAGACAAGACTAACTCAAATTCCAATTTCATGGTAATGGCCAAAAAGGTGCTTTGATGTCACCCGTGTTACTCCAGCATGGCAGGGGATATGAGTAGGACAGGTTCCAACTAGTTAGCTTCATACTGAGAAGGATAATCAGGCAAGTGAGAGGAAAACAGAGAAAAGTACTCCAAATGAGATCAAGCACCACAACGGGAAGAACCATACCAGTTAAAATAGTACTGCTTATTCATCTCCCTAGCAAAGGCAGTTGGGATCAAGAGACACCCATTTCTAATTAAAGAGAAAAAGGAGGTACACTTCCAAGTATCACCAGAAGGAAAGTCTGATCCAGAAATTGTGCTATGCCTTCATGTGATTGCCACCTCAATTGATTCCCTGTAGAGCACACAAAAGAGACGTTGACAAAGGAAGGTTCTTCTGTCCTACTACAAGGACTCTGAAAAGCCCGACTTGAAGAAACAAGCAGAGTGCAGGTTACATACCCATTACACAATAAATGCTTCCCAAGCATTGAAAGACCGAGGTAGAGTTTTCAGTGAAAGACGGTTGACCAGAAACTGAACTGGCATCACCAGATCATTTCTCTCTAGTCAGCTGTTGCTAACATTGTCTTGACATTTAAGCAGAGCACTTCTCTTTGGCAACAACAGAACTACGTGTGCCATATTAAAATATCTTGGATTTGTTTCTTTCTGCTCCCATGGTGAGGACTTGCTAAAAATTCCTGGACTTCAGAACTCCAGCAATAATTCCAAAACAAAATGTTGGAAGTACATTTTTTTTAAATGCCTGCAGCAACAAAAATAGTACATCCCTAGGACCTCGAGCATCTCAGGAATCCACTGCTCAGTTGTGTAACTTTTCCAGTTTCTTCTTCCCAATGCTAAGACTCAGTGTTGGGGTGGGGGTGGGGTGGGGTGGAGAAAGAGTATCACAATCTTGAAAGAAAGGTGCTGTCTATGCAGTCCCAAAGCCAATGGGATACTCCACATGAAGAGATTACAAGATTTACTCCAGAAAATGTGTCTGGTACAGGACAAGACAGTGTGGCTTACTGATTCATACCCCTCAAGGCACTTCCATTTCAGTTTCTACTTTTCCTCCATGCTCTACTTGCTCTTCAGTAAAAAATGTACACTGCACAGCACGCCCTTTTCTGCTATAGCCTAAGCATGCTGGGTGGTTATCACAGCTGAGATGCTGATGTACCACTGTCCATCTGCACTGTGTCCTTTGATGAAGGAGACACTGTGCCTTGTGTTGCTCCTCCAATAACATTAAGCTGTAGCCATCATCGATGTTAATATTAATAATAGTTCAAAAAAGAAAACTAGTCTCTGTTTGTAAGACAGGAGGTAGCAGCTACACACAAAAATGACATGTACAATTATACTTTTTAACAACTATCCGGACAGAAATGAGTCAAAATCTACAGCATGATTTTGTCCAGGGGCTGTTTCTGTGATGAGAATGCAACCACATCAAAATCGCAACAACAATCGCCATTCTAAGACAGCACTGTCTCAAAGGTAACGTTCATCCTTTAAGATCCAAATCATTGACTTCAGCTATTCATCACTTTCACATCCCACAGAGTTGTAAGGAATAGAAAGTACTAGTGCAGCTTCTCTTGTCAGCTAGCCCCCTTCCTTTTCTGCATCTTAATGAAGAACTTAATATAAAAATAATTATTTGCAGATTGTTCACTCAACTCCAACTGTTAATTTAAAAGAAGCAAGCACATAAAAACCTCCAGGAGTCCTAAAACACAATCTCTGTGTCCACAGAGTTATTATTTTTAGACACCTATAAAAACTGGTCAGTGATAATATGACACACAAAAAGATTATTGCCATTCCACATTTCTATCATATCTGTCACCTAACTTTGAAAATTCAGGTCCCCCTATCCTGGATGTGAAAACTGAACATGTCACGTGTGTGGATTTTACTCTGGAGCTGAGAGCACGTATGTGAGAACAGCATATGAACTTTCAAAACTGTACACGACAGAAAATCTCAAATTGTTTGTCTGTCAGATACCAGAAGAATAATAGACAGTATTAACAAGTGACATTTTCTCATTTTTAGAGAAGTGAGCTCTTCTGCTTCAGAAGCAAAGTTACTGGAAACAGAAAGAAAGGTTTTCTGGGTTTCTACCAAAATACTATCCATGTAGTCTGAAAAGGGATTACATATTTTAAATCACCACCTTGGTAGCTGGGTTTTATTAAAGCTCTAGCTCTGTTTGGAAAGATCTTTTTCTGGCTCCCCTTTTCCATCTATGGCTTTTTTTCCCATCGTCCCAATTTTTGCATGCCTGTGGAGGGAGGTGTAGGAAAAACGAAAAGGCAAACATCTGCCACTGCCATGTGTCTTCCAGCTACTGGATGGGGTTGGGATGTAGAGAGGATGAACCTTTACAACTCTACAAGCTCACCTTCTGCTTCCATACCTCAACAAAGAGGATAGGGATCACTAACACTGTATCCATCACTCACTCTGTGAGCCACAAAGAATTAGTAGAAGAGGACTCCATTCCCTTTCTCTCTGGACTTTTTCCATCCCTTTTACCAGCATCATAAAGACATGAGAAAGACATCAGTTAATGCATTATGATCTGCATGTGCCACAGAATGAAATACTGCAGCACTACACTCTCAGCAACTTCTTGGCAGTTCTGCTTTCCGGCAAATACGTGAATATTAGCAGAGACAAGTATCTAGTAGCACTAATGCACTTCATCACAGCTTTGAGCCACTAAATTTAGTGAAAAAAAAACTTCCTGCAGTTTAAAGGAAAAAACAGAGCCCCATGGAAGCCTGTCTTCATGATGACATGGGACACAGAACCACAGAAGTGTTGAGGGTAGGAAGTGACCTCTGGAGACCATCCAGTTCAACTCCCCTGATCAGAGCAGTGTCAGCTAAAATAGGTTGCTTAGGACTGTATACAGTTGGGTTTTGAGTATCTACAAGGATGAAGGCTCTACAACCTCTCTGAGTAACCTGTTTCAGCACTCGGTCACCCTCACAGTAAACAAGTTTTTTCTTATTTTTAAATGGGAATTCCTGTATTTCAGTTTGTACCCATTGCCTCCTATCCAGTCACTGGGCATCACTGAGAAGTCTTGCTCCATCTCCTTTACTCTTTCCCATCAGGTATTTATGCAGATAGATAAGATCCTCCTGAGTCTTTTCTTTTCCAGGCTGAACAGTTCCAGATATCTCAGCCTCTCCTCTTATGACAGATGTACAAGTCCCTTAATCATGTTTGTAGTCTTTTGTTGGACACACTCCAGTATTTATGTGTCTCTCTTGTACTGGGGAGCACAAACCTGTACCCAGTGCTCCAAATGTGTCTCACCAGAGCTGAGCTGAGGAGAAGCATCACCTCCCTCAACCTGTGGGCAATGCTCTGCCCAATGCAGTGCAGGATGCTGTTGGCTTGCTTTGCCATAAGGACACGTTGCCAGCTCATGTTCAACTTGGTGTCCACCAGGACCCCCAAGGTCCTCCTCTGCCGACCTGCTCCCCAGCCAGTCAGCCTGTAGTCTGTACTGATGCCTGCAGTTATTTCTCCCCAGGTGTGGGAGGATTTTGTATTTGTCTCTGTTGAACTTCATCAGATTCCCGTTGGCCCATTTCTCCAGCCTGTCAAAGTCCCTCTGAATGGCAGCACAATCTCCTAGTGTAGCAGCCACTCCTCCCAGTTCTGTTTCATCTGCAAATTTGCTGAAGGTGCACTCTGTCCATAATCCAGGTTATTAATAAAGATACCTTTTTTGCACTAAATCTTTTTTAACTTTTTTTGCAGTTTAATAACTGATGCCTCTACCTCTCCTCTAGGACCTTGTCTATTCACCGTAACAAGAAGCTTTTTTAGTCCTGCATAAAGCCCAGTAACTCAATAATTACAAACTCTAGGTTCAGGTCTGATACTCTCCAGACTTCCTTTATGGACTGCAAGAATTCATACTGCTCTCGTAACATTCAAGGTTACTCAGGAATTGAAAATTGAGCAATGCAGACCCATTACACAATGAACCTTTGATCTGTAAAATCCAACCCAACATGAAATTTTCTTTTTTATGACTTGACTTTAAGATTTACTCCAGCTTTGGCTTATTCAAAAATCTCAGGAGGCTGCTCCAATAATTCATTTTGAAATTCTGAACACTGATCCATCAGACACAGAACGAAATTATGGCTCACTACTAAAGTCAAGCAGAAAAAGAACATCTGCTGTTGAGAACAGAGCCGATCAGCTGTGAGCTTTTCCACTTGGAAACTCATAAAATGAGCTACTAGAGAGTTCAGCATGTGTTCTTATAGGGAAGGAACAATAGGAAATACTTTCACTTACTTATTCTTTAAAACTATGCTGGAGAGCAGCAATTACAGCATACATATCTTCCCCATTATGGACACAAAGCACAGGGTAAAAAAAAAAATTAAAACAATATTAATAAAAATGCTTTTAAACTGAAGTTTCCATCATAGAGTGCAATCAGTCAGTTTATTTTGTCCTCATTACTGAAGACATCTTCTGACACTAACGGCATTGTAGAAACCCTGTAGGGAAGGTTGGAGCAGCCCACGTCCTCTAGTAATGCTACTATTAACATACCAGTGGAAGCAACCTGGCTGAATACTAGGCATAATCACTGCTCAGTAAAAAATTAAGTACATTGATCACGTTCATTCTGTAATTGGGTTCACCTCTGAAAACAGGAAGCCAAAAATTTATAATGATTGTGTTCAACAATTTGTTTGGGAAAGCGACAAATATCTGAAACACACATAAGCAATAAGTGAAATTTAAGATGTTATTAGAAATGAAAAGAACACCTTGTGGCACAACTCTCACCTTTTAATAGTTGTGAGAAGCTGAAATTTAGTTGACTATTTTATCATCACAGTGCTATATAATTTTAATGTGGGTTTTATTTATCATTACAAGGAAGCTAGCTGTATCACCCATTATTATGCTGGCCATCGCTTCCCTTCATAAGACTCTGTTTTCAGTTGCTTATACTTTTGCAAAACTTCAAACATTTGCACTGACATTTCCCCTTGCAACGGTTAGCCTATATTTGGAAAGTTTTACCCAGCATAGCCATTTCCAAAAGATGAAGGGACACTGATTTACTCATCATTAACTACTAACGTCTTTGAGGTGCACCAGTCTGAACTCAGAACATTCTCAGTGTAGTTTTTGTTTCAGAGATTGGCATATGGATGCACAAATTTTGGCAATTTGAAGAATTTGCAATCTGAAAACCTGCAGATACGTTTAGCTTGTGCTAAACAGAGGACTTGAATTTCAGCAGATTAAACTCAAAGTCTACAAGTTTCTCTATGAGTACTTACAGGTAATCAGCAACTTTAACTGTCAGATGTCAATAAATTTCAAATCCCCCTAAATCCAACAAACCAGCCCTAGGCATTTTTCCTAACAGTTTGCAACTGGAAAACTAAAAAAAAAAGCACATGAACAAAATCTCTTAAATGTTTTTTAACCTGAATACTATAAGCCTCTGAACTACATCAAAGGAATTTATAAAGAAGCAATTGAGAAATGTAAGCTGTAGCCAGTAAACTTACGTCGTATAAAAAACAGGAATCTGAAAACAAACAAGCAAATGGAAAAAAATTATGAAAACTGCTGGACCAAAAGGTACACTGTGATGATGAGAGAAATGTAGGAAGAATAAGAGATATTTCAGGAGTCTGATCACCCCAGAGAGAAAAAGATCCACTTCCTTTGCTCCAAATGATGACAGTTCATAATCTTGTCCTCTCAATTCAATTCAATTGCCCTAATCAATCTGTATCTGCACCACAGAAGTGGATATGCAGTCTCCAGTCTAAGGCAATGCTTGGGAAAAAAAAGACAGCATATCAGCTTCTTCCACTACCTCTGCTTTTCAAAATACTAAGTCAAATGTCACCTCCGAAAACAGGAGGTTTTCCTGCATCATCCGTGTCACAACTGCCTGTATGACACATCCTGTCTTTTGTCATCCCAGCTTCTAGCCTTCTGCAGCTCTACATCAATACTTACTGCAATTTCTCTATCACACTTCAGGCTCTTGTGAATCACTATGGACATTTTATTGTCATCTGCCAGCATGGAAGGATGTACAGAGCTGAGACTTCCCGCCCCAGCTCCTGCCTGGCCAAAGCCACGCAAGAGAGCAAATATATTTTTGGTGCTGATCCTTCTGAAATGAACTGGTCTCTCTTGTACTTTGGAAACACTGGTTCTGTGGCCTAACTGCACATCCTGACAATCCTGACTAATCGCAGAACCTCTCTCTAGTCATCTCCTGAGCAGTGGTGGTGGTACCTTGGCAAGCAAGAGCAGTCTGTCTCTGGTGCCAAGTTCATTATCACCCTGTTCCCCTCCCACACTTTCATTAGAGTAGTAGGATAGAAAGCCTGGGAGACAAGCAGAAATGATCCCACAGTTGCAGCTAATGCCTGTGGTTCAACTCCTCACTTCTAAGAGAAGCAAGGTCAAATCTGAGGCAGATTATTTCTTTGAGATAGCTTTCTGCATTACATCATTCATTTTCTGCATTAGAAAGCAGTGTTTTATAGATCATTTCTTAATCCCAATCTCAGCTTTCCACATCTTCCTGCTGTGCAAAAGCAACTCTCCTCTCCCAGCCCCAGATCCATATTCCAACCAACCCACAACCCTCCCTTGAGGCCTCTTTCTCATAACATCCCAAACTCCACAAATCTCTGCTCTGCCACTAAAGCTTTGAAAAACTGTCTGCTAAATGAAAGGATAACGTGAGGTTTTATTAACAATGAATAACTGTGGAAAACCACAAAAACATACTTAACAGGAATCTCTTTTTTTTTTTTTTTTTTGAACTGTTTTCAGGTATAAGAAGAGGGATCAGGTTAGATACAAGGATCCCTTTTGTGACATGTCCCAGCAGGAACTCTTGCTTCAGGCCTGTATTCCCCATGGGTCTTTCTAATGTGAAGGTGTGGGGAGAGATGAGCTATGACTGAAAAGGCTGTAACACGGGTGCATGGATTTGAATTAGCTGGAGATACAAGGGTAGCTGAGGGCTTCTGCTGAGCTCCTGTGGTCACTCACACTGCTGCTCCTGTAGCCCATCTGACTGACTACTGGTACATACTACTTCTAAGTAAATGCAATGATACAAGGTGCTGCATTACCTCTACCTTGGTTTGCATTGCCTCTACACGGTTGTGTGTATTTATTCTGCTGCCACTGAAACCTCCTCAAGAGATCATGTGCTGTGGTGGTGGTGGTGCCGTGGTGAGCATGGCTCCCACCACACGTTGTAGCTTGCCTGGGAGACAGCTTGTGCAAAAGCAATAACCAGGCACAACCCACCAGGTACGAGCACTTGAAAGGAAAAGGAACTTCTTGGCTCCAGCCGAGCCTGGCTCTATTGCACATTTTCCGAATCCTTAGGCAACCTATGAGCCAGGGAGACCTACACAGTCCCAACCCTGACTGTCCTGAGGTCCCCTCACCCATAACCATTGCTTCATCCCCTTCTCTATGAAGAGTTTCATGACCTTTCCACAGAAAGGAGGCACAGAGCAGGAATCCTTGCTACACTGAAGGTTTTCATCCAGGTCCCTGATACTGTCCTGCTTGTAAGCCAGCCTCCGCCATGGCTCTCCCCTGTACAAACATCCATACTAATGCAATCATGCCTGCTATTGAGATGCAAGAACTGCTGTCCTGCAGAGGCTCATGCTTCCTCAGCATGAAGCTCTCCTCAAAGCTGGCTTTGGCCAAAGACAATGGCAGTGCCATACTGCTGTCAGGCTGCTGGATGCAGGGGCATCTGGACAGCAGTAAAGAAAAGTCTGAATTTAATGGACATCTGAAAGAAAAATAAAGTACAGGAGCTCCAGCATTCTCATAAAGATATCAGATATGATGTATGCATCCTCATGGATGTCTAGGGGTTATGAGTACCATTCAGACTAGAAAGGCAAGGTGCAACTAGCAGGTCTGTGGCTCAGTGACCGATTAATAAAAAAAAAAAAAAGAAGGAGAAAAAGAAAGTGAAAACGCAGTTCCCAATCCTGACGAAGTGAACCTCTTCCATTTCTTTACACCAGCTTTAATCCATCAAAATTACTTCATACGTGAACACACTGAAAATACAGTGGCTGTATGATGTGATGTTATATCAATCTCTCTCTCAGACAATCCCTTGATTTATAATTTCACAGTTATGACTCAAGTCACATGGAGATCAGTTTACTTGCTGTTTAGCACCCTGCATAGGAGAAACTCCTATAGCCTACAACCTATCTACTGGACCAGTGGAAAGGAACAGGATATTGCACCATACATGCAAACTGCCTCAGGCATAGCTGTGCTGGAAATCACTGGCAGGTAAGAGAGGCATCACATCATAGGACTTATACAAATCCATCAAAATCTAAACTGGTGACTTAATGGTACAGAAAGCATTACCATTATTTACACTGCTATAAGCATGCATGTCTAGCTAAAGAAATATTACTAATGCATTTGTTTACGTGCACAGTACTTTCCTTTGAACAATCTATATCTATATAAATCTGTATATAAATTATTAGGTTATTTGGCTTTTATATTGTCATAAGAACCTAGATCCTGTTTTTAAATTCACAGTCATCAATGAAACAATTAAAGTTGCCATCATGGACTAATGCGTGAAGTTCTTTCCTGTCTTAGGACTGGTATCAAATACAACTTACGTTCAAAGACTGTGGTCCATGAAATCTATGGGGAATTTCAGGCAGAGAGAAATACTCAATGTCCTTACAGCAAATACTTAACACCTCTTCACCTTTGGCTCATTTTATTACCACAGCATTTTAAATGCATATTCATTCAGTGAAACCATTCTCAGTTGCAGCTATCAGGGATAAAAAAATTAGGATCAGTCCAAGAAAGAAGATCCTCAGGCACACACACCAAATAAAACCAACAGAGAATTTCCCCTCAGACCGGTACTGAAACTTCAAGACTGACTTTCAAGCAATCCAAACTGCTGGATGGACAAGAAAGAAAAGCATTCAGAACTTCTTTTCTTAGATCTATAAAAGTAATTCTTTCTGAAATTATTGAGAGATAGAAATACATTCAAGATTCAAGCACTAAGAAATACTACAGTTTGTTGAATAGAGGCTAATATATAATTCATCATCATTTTTCTTATATTTACCCACGCAAAATGCCCATGGAAGGATAAAGCTCTTCCACATACAAAAATGTATAGATAGATAAGGCATTTCTTATCAACCAAAAAAGATCTAATTCAGGGTTCATACTCAAACCCACTTTCCTCACTCTTTCACAAACACAAAAAGCAAACAATCAATCAAAAAATTCCCTTGTCACACCAGACCCTGGAAACCATGGAGACTTCTGTGATATGGTGCCTGTGAGTGTAAATGATGCTCAAAAGATCAAAAATAAAATTCTATAATATCTCCTTCCCAATAATATTGTCTATAGCCATCATAACTACTCTTGCTTCTCTCTACTCCTGCTTCTCAGTCTGCTCATCCTTGCCTAAATGGTTCTAGGTTTCACTCAATTTGATGTAAAGTATGTAAGACGAGGAATAAAAATCCCTTGACAACTTTTAAAAGAAAGTATGTTCAAATAGAATATCAACTTCCCTGTGGACTTACAGCCCCATGTCCTTAAAAGCGAGATCTGCTGTATTGTTTTAAACTAGAAACAAAATCAAGTCAAGAATAATTTGGAGAGGTTTTGTCATTTGTTAATATAAATACCTTTCATCTCCTTTGAACAGAGAAATAAGCTACAATGTTACTACTTACCTATCAAATTATAATACAATTTCCTCAAGGTTAGCCTAGAACATAGTAAATGTGCATTTCTTTAAGGACTAAACAATGAATTTGCACCAAAAGGCAGAGCTATTGTTTTTATACGACAACTATGTGAACAGAATCAGCACTATTGAGCTACGGAGCAAGGAGAAGAACAAGAAGAGTAAGAGCAGCCCCACTCCACCTGTGCCACCCAGCATTAGGAGCACTATGAACAGCCCAAGGAATATCTATGTGTTTGAAGCTGAATATCATCTTCCCTCCCTTCATTTACCTTCAAACAATCCTTACAGATTCACACTACGCTCAAGTCAACTCCATCTACATGCATCACTTACTGAATCTCACTTCTCCCAAAGTGGTAGATGGGTCAGGTAAATTTCATTTTCTCTTTTAAAACCCTCCAGAGGTGTTGAGGGGCTGATGATGAAGAGGATACACAGCTCAGTGCAGCCAAGCACACCTCACACCTACCTAAGGAATACTTATTTTTCTCAGATACATCATACTGTAACACAGTATGATGCAATGCAACATCAGGGTTAGAGTGATTAAAAGGAAAAGGAAACACTGGAAAGGAACCACTGAAATACAGCCTTCCTTTGAAACAACATTAGTGTCTCTACATCTTCTTAACAGAAACAAGATGACAAACGACTCAATTCATAACAGAGCATTTATTTACCCCTTTTCTACCCAGAGATTTAAGAATGCCTGATTGAACTGGATCAATTCAATTCAATTTTAATACAATTAAATGTATTCATCAGCAATGCCTTATTATTTTTATTGTAATTTTTTTATTGTGAATTACCAGAGAATCTGATTCCTTTGAAATTTAGTATTTCAGCTAGTTTAAATGACAGTAAACCAAAGTGGAAGAATTATCTAGGTATCTGTTCGGGAAAAAAAAAAATTCTGAAAGAGAGCTTTTTAAATTTGGCATTCAAAGGTGTAGATATGGTGGAAGATTTTAATTAGAAAAAGTCAAACGAGAAGGCATTATGTTAAAAAAAGACAACATTTAAAAACCAAAAAAAATTCTCAGAGAATATGGTGGATTATTATTCACTTGAATCCTTTAAATTAAGACTGGATATATTTAAAAGGCATATTTTTATTTAACCAGAAAACATAGGCCTGATGTGACAGGATGTGACAGCATGGTATTTTTTGACTAGTAATATGTCTGAGATCTCTAGATGTTCACAATGGCCCAATTTGGCTTTAAAATCTACAGCTCTAAAATATGGCATGTAATCTGCCCTATAGTATTTCTGTAATCTATCATCCTTTCTGTTGAAGAATTTTCTCCCAAATTGCCTCTTTCCCACTGATCAAGGCATCCCTTCATAGTCAACCGCTTTATAACCAGAACACGAATATGTAATAAGCTACTACCTCCACTTTCTTTTCAATATGATTTCTAGAATTATTTCTTTTAGTGTCTTTACATCTCATGTAAAATATTGAAAAAAATTTCACACAATTCTGGAGTGCCTGGAGCAAGGAGTAGGAAATGTACTAATTGTACTCCCATTCATCATATCTTAGTCCTACTTATGGTGACGATGCTTGCTCCAAACAGCATCTCACAATTTTTTACATTACATCTGGTCCACATCATTTACATCTGCTTTACTCTCGTCCTTGTTAACATACTTGACATGATGCATCAACCAAGATGATGCTGAAAAAGCTGACGTTCTACCAATGCATTACATCTACTTGTAAGCAGTGATTTCATACATACACACATACATGTAAGATATCAAATACAAAGACATGCACTGAGGAACCCATCAGCATTAGACTATGCTTTTCCTTAGCCATTCAGTTTAAAATGCTCCTAAAACCTTCAGAAAAGTCTCATTTTTGAGAGAGGGAGATTCTGTCGGTTAAGTAAGTCTGCATTAGTGGGCTGTCATGGCACCTCCACATTCACAAGCATATGCTCTTGCAAAATCAGCTTTACCAACATTTGCACTATGCATCATGGAAATGACAAGTAATGATCAGCTGGTTCTCACTGTATGCAGAGGACCCCAACCACCACCGTTAAATCACCATAAATCTCTTTACAGTGGCATTGCGAGGGAAGACAGAGACACAACAGATTCACCAGAGCACAGTACCTGGTTAGTAGCAGGAATCGACTCCCATCTACGCTTCAGCAAATACAGAGATTTCCGGCTCATGATTTTCAACCTGCTCTACAGGTTTTTCCAAACTTGAGAAAAAGGTTTCTCCCAAACCAGTGTCAAGAACCTTATTTCTGACTCCGGTGCTTCATTACTGTGAACTGCAGAGCTCCCCGATGTACACAAGTTTTTGTGAGCTGCAAGGTTGAGACCAGTTACACCCAAGCTTCTCCTGTTTCTCTAAAGCATCCGTCTCCTTATAGTGCCACGACAAAGGGAATTGGGTGAGATAGTGAAAAGCCTAGCTTTCACTGACGAATTACCTCGCAAAAGCATGAAGTAGGTAGACAACACCAGATGCACTCAATCTGAAAATAGCTGTTGCTTAGGAACTGGAGGGCTAAAATGCAGCACCTCAGATATATAATTGAGAGCTTTTATATTTAAAGAGAATTAAAACCACTGGACCTCTGTGTCTCTCTCCCGATTATCATCCTTTCGCAGTGTTGAAGGAATGATCGCTCAATTCCACTGACTCCTGGGGCTACGCCTACATTTTCAGCAAACCAAACAAGTCTTGATGACAGAGCAACACATAACTCCCACGCATTCAAGGTCCCTCATAAAAACGTGTGCACGAAGCGTGCTGTGGGTCCCACCTGAAAAATCTCAGAAGCATCAAGTATTATGTTTCAGTAGAATAATTAAAATACAGTTTTCATTTTTTTTTCTGCAGAGGAATAATATGCCAAGGATGAATTCTGCTAGTGGCATCTTCTTGTAGCATGTACTGATATTAGAAATGGGTATGAATATCTTCCCCTCACGTGAGTGAAGATGATGTGGTTTTACAGACTGCATGTGTATATTTGAGAGAGAGATTTCTTTAGGTGGGTTAAACATTCATAAACATTTAGGAATTTCTTTAACTTGGTACTCAATTTCAAATTTTCATGCCTAAATCCTAACATGTATTAATTTTAAAAATTAAGAATGGAACATAATAAAATTCACTTTGCACTTCCTGCATGATTTCAGATCCAGAGAGTAAGTTCTCTACATGAACCATTTACAGCAAGAAGCGTTATCTTCAGAGATCAAAAAAAGAAGGAAAAGGAATAAAGAGAAGTAGCAGGTAGCCAGGAACTCATTACTCTTTGTAAGGCAACCTATAATTCACTCTAATTACAGCAGCCTTAATAGTATAATTATTCCGAAAGAACAGGAATTCTACAACATACACATATAAATATACACATATATATGGGTGTAATCTATAAAAAAATGAATGCAGTGTGGTTGAAGTCAAAAGCAAGCTAAATATTGTAAAGACAGCTTTTTACTTGTCTCATTTACATTCTATTGAATTGCAGATGCTGATCAGGAGACAAACTCCTGCAAACAGAAATTCCCATAAGCCTCAGTGTATTTTATTTGACATCCATCACTACCTGTAACTACATCACTTTGCATTTAACTCCCACACGCAGAAAAGAAACATATTTTCCAAGTGGATCATTAAGAAGCATGACATGCACTCTAGTAGTTTCTTCTCATGTTTCAACACATACCATAGAAAACCTACTAGTTCTTAAAAAAAAAAATCTTAACAGAAATAGAGTTTTGTTTAATTAGTCTTGGTAGAACAATTTTATAAGTTTATATGTGGATTTTAGTTGCATATTATGGTAAACCAGTGGTTCCACTTCCCTTTCTCACAAGTGACATTGCTAACATTTAGACACATAGGTGGCTTCCTAAGATCTATCTTCCCACTTTCTTCACTTTACTCCACAAGACTTAAAAGATCATGGAAGACTAAACAATTGGCTCCCAATAACATAAGCCTAAACTCCTTCCTTCCCTCTAGCTGCTTGCCTGAGCAGCGTAGGCTACCGCTGTCCAGGAGACCTCTCCTCCCATGTCCCATTTCTCTGCTGGAGAAAAGCCCCACAGACCTAGGGAAACACCATAAGCAACCCTGTAGCAGATCCTGCAGGCAATTGCCAGTCCATCTTGAAACATCTGATGTGTTAGATTTGAAGGAGAAGTATTCCTAACAGATTACTCAATTTTTAAGCAAGATCTTGTTTAACAAAGGGTACATTTATCAAGGACACAAACTGGCAACAATGCAACTGAATCACAAAAGGATAAACCAGGTCTTTCACATTACATGCAAAAATTGGAACTTCCTAAATTTCTCCTAACCTTTCAAGGAACTAGTTAAATTAGGTTTAACACTATTCCTATCAAAGACAGTTTTCAGAGCCACATAAAAGAGAGAGTCTGAGGCTACAGTGGAATAAGTGAGGCTTATTTTCTTCTCCCTAAGAAAACTGCTCTTCTTTGCTTCTTGTGACTGGGCACTAGGATACCACGAAGTAGTCAGAGAGCTTGGGTCATCTTCTTTTCCCACCCTATTCAAGATCCTTTAACATTTCTGAGGTACATATTGATTGTTAGTTTTACAAGGTTCTTCCAAGATTTATAACAATTAGCTTTCTAGAAGCTTTGCAGAGCATCTATACATAGCACAAATGAAATAAAAGAGTGCTTACAGGATTAAATTGATTAAAACTATGCACTCCTTTTCAGATGGGCTTAGAAGGAAACACCTCACTGCTCTGTCAAGGAAACCCTACATATGAAGATTTTATCCTGCTTTGAAGGAACACACTCGTGGGGGTGAAGTATTTTTGCTTATTTTGTTAAAAAAATAAAATTAAAATACATTCTGCCTAAGAAAAAAAATAATCAGTAGGAGTTTTCTACATGAAAATCTGATACAGAGTTTTCTAGAATAATGTTTTTAATAATTCAACAATATTTTTCAGGAAAGGTTCAAACGACTGCAGGGTGACCTGCAAAGAATTCCACTGAACTTCTCATCCCCTTTTGTTTTTTAGGTACAAAATGGTGATGGAGTATCTAAAACATCACACAAGGAAGGAACAAAACCATTCTCAGAAAGACAGAGAAAATTTTTAAATTTATATAGAGTTATCTTCTCACATTTATCTCCTCCTAAGTCTCTACTGAAACCCAGAGAACTTCATCTATATGTTTAGTAATCAGTTACCTCATTTTGCCCAAGTACAACCTTCCCTAATAGTACCCAACAAATGGTTTTACTTGCACTCCATATAGATGGGTATTTGCAGCAACTGAGTTAATGCCCATGAGACTTCTTCCTTTGAAATTAGGCCCTGTCATGCAAGTGCTCCTTATTCTCAGGAAGAGGGGAAAGAGAGAAACCAGGCAATATATTAATTTCTTTGGAACCCACCTTGGAAGAAACTGTAGCCTCATGAGAATAAATAATTAAAAAATTCTTTGGCAACTATTTCATCCTGTGAGTTCACTTTTTCAGAAAATTCAAAAGGGAGCTATTAAACAGCCCAAGTCCAATTTCCTGCAGTAAAACACATTTTTGATAGTCAACTTGATCTGTCTTACCTTTTAATTTAAAATCTATTTGGACCATATTGATACCACTTACCTTCCACCTAAAACCCTTTCTCTAACTTTTCTTATTTGCTAGCTGTAAACCTTCAAAGAGGTCCAGTCGACAACAGAAAATCCTTCAAGCATAGAGACACATAGTCGACAGGATGTATCAGGCATGAAGATTTAGACAGGACTTAGGTCTCCGTCTCTTATGCAACACAAGTCCAGACTTCATATGCATCCCAGTCAGCAGTCTCTATTTTGCTGTCATAGGCAAAGGATTAGGACTCTAGGGCATGGTTTACAGTGTACAAAAGACTACCCATGTTTTCACATGCATAGAAAAATTAGATGAAGATTTGCAATAATTCTAGAAAAGTTTAAGAAGTCACCTTAAGAGTCTTTCAAGTGACTGCCTTCCTCTCCACAGTAGTTTAGAGGAGTCCAATTTACCTTCCACTCTTTGGACCAGAAGAACACAACATGATCAACTAGCACATCAGATGAGGCAGGAGAGATTATACACTGAACAGGTCTCACCTTACGGGGTAGGATTTCCATGTTTTCTGAAATTCCTCAAGTTTCCACTGAAAACTAGCTTGCTTTCTGTTTTTTTAATCTTTTTGAAATGACAGACTGTCATCCGAAAAAAATCAGATCTGCAACCCATCTTAAACTGCTTAATGAAATACTGAATTTCCTGCAAATTTTAATATGGTTTTGAAATGAGATGCAAGACAGAAGCTTAGAAAACTTCAGAAAAAAACATAGAATTCTGCAACAAAAAGGGCAAGAAAGCAAAACTTAGTAAATGAAATTTGCATTAAAAATAGTAAATCTTGTCTATTAAAATAAGTAGCAGCTTCCTGATTAACATATGATATTTTCTCATTAAAAAGGCAGGTACTCCAGTGGTTTTTGCAAGGGTCATTATGAAGGTTAGGCTAGGAACTACCCTACCGAGATTAAGGTTGCAAACATGTAGCTCCACAGCAGCAGAGCCTGTTTATTATAGACATAGATGCTTATATTCGTATAAAAACCCTTCACCTGAAGGAAAAGCAATTCCAAAATACCAGAGCCCTAATTATTGATATAATTTCAACACCAGATGGGAAAGATGCTTTACTCAAGCGGGAAAACTCCTGATGTCTCCTTTTGCGGCAACTGTAATTCTATAGACAATTAAAAAAATGTATCAGCACGATGCCATTAACACTACCAGCATAACTTCCTTTCAATGATGTGTCAAGAGCAAATCAGTAGCTACACACGGCTTTCTTGCACAGTTCTAACACCACTAATTCCTTTATTATTGAACAAGGTGAGAGGGCCATCCAAGTTTTACAAGTTTGCCAGGTTTGAAGAAAAAAAGCACTACAAAACATACACACATTATTTGAAATTACATTCCTTTGATATCCTGATGCAGACAGCTGAGTAAGAAATGCTTTCTCAATACATCTAATCCATCTTTCTGCTACTGAAAGAAACTTTCTGTTGCATGACTCAGCTCTGTTTGGATCAACTGTTTGGATTACAGCTCAAAAATTAATGAAAGCTGTCATGGTTTTATGCTTTTTTCCATTGATTCAATCCTGCAAATATTAACAAAATGAACAACTTTGCCAATCTCAGTTGGAAAACTCGCTTGAATACCTCAAACTTACAAAAAGCCAAAATCAAACACAAAATACTAAACAACTGACCTGTGAGCCTCTGGGTCCTCGTTTGTGATCCCATTCAGAATGCCCCATGAGCTGAAAAACAAAAAAAAGCACAGGTAAGTGAGAAATTGCATTCATTAGCTTTAATTGAAACACTCACGCTTTTACATCCATCACACATTTTCTTTGAAAAACAGGTTTGCTTTTACAATTTGTTTCACACAGCTTTTAGCTTCATAATGTGGGTGAGAAGACCTGGGAGTTGTTACTATAACTTTGTACCTTTACATTCAGAGCCAAAACACACCCAGCATCACAACACTGCTCATGCCAATAAAATTCCCACTGCCATAGATTCACCTTTAGCCAAATGTTTAATACTGATCTGGCAAAAGGACAGCTGATACATCAACAAGGAGATTACTAAGACCAGGGGACATTTGATTAAATAGCAATGAATGTTTTATATCAGGCGTGGAAGTTAGCAACAGCTTTAATTCTCTCTTGCCACTGAATTATTCTCAACGTAATAAAAAAAGTAGAGGTACACCCTCTAAAGGAAAACAGGCTGGGGTCATTACATTGCAGAGGAAAGCAAAGAGAGAGAGAGAGTTTAGAGACGATAGGTTCTTATGGAAATTAAGATTTGTGACAGTATACAGCTCCTCAAGTTAAAGAGAAGGCAAGCATTAATTCTAGCCCAAATACGGCACTCAAATCCTGTGTGCAACCCTACAGGAGACTGTGTTGTGAGACAACTGGTCAGACACTGGATGGTATAGATGGACCTCAGAAAAAATAATTTCTCTTCTCCTATCTTTTTTCTACCGTACTTCATAACTGTATGCTAACAGATACACTCACTCACTCTCTTTAAGCAACATACAATTTGCATACAGCAGCTCTTTCCATGTATGTCATGGTGGGGGACAAAAACAGAGGAGAGAGCATACCCAGTTTTATTATTGCTTTATATATCCGAAGGTTATGGGCAAATGTGAACTGCTGACAATAAAGCTATCCTCACATCTGCCTAAAAAACCCTCAAAAGCACCAGGGAGTGCCCAGGCATGGCTCCCGTGGAGCCCAAGCTATGCAGCACACAAGGCAGCTGCGGCTGCTAATCCTGCCCCTGAGCGCTTGGCCAGCATGTGTTTCAGCCTGGGAGCTGGCTTTTTTTTTTTAATAGCTACTCAGGGATCTCTTTTGGGTAATGTTTTTCTTACTGATACCAGCATAGCTTAATGCAAATATAAAAACAGGTGAATGAAAGATAGGAGGGTTAATGTGACATGTAATGACTTACAGTCACAAATATTTTCTTGCTCTTTTTTCCCCAACATTCCTTCCCAAAGGAAATGCCTTCTCCCAGGTAAGAGGTAGGCAACGAGATTTACAACCTATGCTTATTGCAGAACATGCTTTTGGAACACTCATCCCAGGACAAGAGATCAAAACTACTTCAAAAAAATGAGGAAAGACACATACATCTCACAGGAAATCTTCATCTTCTCCATCAACTGTTCATACTTGTGCTTTCCTTTTCCAAGAGCCCCTTCATTTCTTTAAGTTATTACTTACGATTACTTACCCTCATAACTGCAGACAAACCACACACACAGATAGGCATCAAAGATCAGAAATGTCACACCATTTTTTTTACCTGATACAGCCTCATGATTGACCCCCTCATTTTACTGTAATTATTTCCTTTTCCCATATACTGTTGGCGGAAACACTGGACGTGCCAGGTTTCCCTGTTTGTTTCTCCATACTGTTATGTTTGCTCATTACTGTATGAAGACAAGCTTTGGTGTTTATGAAAGCTGGCCCCTCAGTAAATAACTGGCATGCAAAAGCTACCAAGAGATGCATCTACCAAAGGTTGTGCGCTTCACAGAACTTCTGCCAAAACCCTCATACCTGTGCTTCCTCCTTGGCTTCTGCCACTCTGGAACAAGACGACCTTCAGTTTTAACTCCTCAGCCCCTATGCCTTGTGGGGAAGTGGTGCCTGCTTTCTTAGTTTACTTGGCCAAAGGAAAATTAATTTAGCATGAGTCTGACCACCTGCAATTCCCAGCGTGATAAGGGTTCTCTTTACCTACAACTTCCTACTAGTGAAATTAGCACAAAAAATATGCCTGTTATTTCACAGTTGAGAAAAAAAAATTAATGTTACAGGTCTAGCTATGGTTACTGTGGTTCTCCAGGCTCTATAGACATTTGGCAGCACATACCACACCTTCAAAACCATATGTAGCATGAGATCCCACTGCCAGGTTTTTCATGCTCCTGCTGTCACTATGAAACTACAAACTATGAATCCATAGTTTACTGAAAAGCGAAGGGTTGCTTTACTATTGCCAAAAATAAGGAACACAGTTAAGAGTCAAGCTTGGAGTTACCGTTCCCATTAGAGGAGGTACAGTGAATGTAGGGATGCTCCCAGTCCAGCCAGTCCTAGGAAACTAGACTGAAGTGTGCCAGGGGTGGTTACTTGTGATCACCAGCAACCCTCAAGCCCAAGTCAAGTCCTCTTAAACATTCATTCTTCTTCAGGCATGGTTTGCCCACCCTGTTCCTCAGTTACTGTCTGGTGCTTCACATCTCCGCACAGAGCTTTTCAGCCCCCGTAATGCTCTCCTGTGCTTCCCCAGCCCCATAGCCAGCCCTTGCTCTGCTCCACCGCTTCTCCTCCTCCACGGCTTGCACGTGCCTTTTGGCCCAGGTCTCCCATCTCTAGCCCCGCTCCTCTACCAGGTGTGGGCAATCCTGGAGTGCTCCACAGACTGGATGTTGCATCAGCAGCTAATGTTACAGTGAAAAATTAGTCCAAAGGCTGTATCAACTTCTCCTTGCTCCATTTCTCAGCATTTAACTATCAAAATCACTTACGGAAGAGAGGCCCAAGTCACTAGTGACGCAACCAGTCATAAATGCATTGGAACCAACAGAGTGACCCCTTGCTTACTCTGGCACCATTTTATTAGCAAACTGCAAACTCCTCATAGTAAGTTACACAACCCACATTTCATTTAATTTCTCTACAAACGTGCCTTTGTGCAATCAGCTGTATTTGTATTTTTGCTGATAGATCCATTTTCCTTAGTGTAAAAGAATTTCAACACCATTGTTCACTCTTTGTATGTCATGTACTATGCTAGGATGCTCTACTGAGCTAACCCTGTGGTTATCACCTGGTAAAATGGTAAGCATAAGGAAGCAAAGGAAGAGTTCTAGGATAGTAAGAGACCTTGCCAATTCTAGGCTGTTTTCAAGCATGGTAGTAAAATTCATGACCCTATGAAGCCAATCTTTTCCTTTCATTTTTATAACCTACCAAATCTTACTTGCCTTTAAAATGTATTTCTTCCCCACAATCCAGAAATCAGTTTTCATCTCATGCTAGAATGTTCTTGGCATATCTGCAATGGTCCATAGTAACAAAGGAGTGAAGGAGGAAAGCACGAAATAACAAGTGTACCACATTTAGAAAAGGGCCTCAAGCTTTAAGACAGAAAACAAAACAAATAAACAGGTAAAGCAGTTGTAACAAAATCTCTGCCAGGCCAACATCCTACAGAGGGATGATTGCCTTGGTATGACACCTTTTAGCTCAACAAGCCATGCTGTGCTAGATTACTTCTGAACCTGGGAAAGATTTTCTTTGAATGGACAAAGAATAAGTACTAGAGTAAAATATGCAGAAAAGGAGGAAAGCAAGCATGCCTAACCTATCGGGCTACTTGGCAATCTCCATTTCCACAAGCTTTATAGAGTCAAAAGATGAAGAAAACAGTATTTAAGTAACAAAACAAAAAAGCCCCCACCACTAACCACAAACACTCAGAAACATAGAGTGTGTGCATAAATCTGCTTGAGTCTGAGTCAACCTTCTGAAATCAGAAAAAAAAATAATATAATGTTTAATTAATGCATGCCTGAAAACAGAGATGTAGACACAAAAATGTATTTGGAAGTAGAGGGGTTTATGTTTATCACTAACAGAAGGGTTTGTTCTAGACCCCACCACCTCGTCTAAAAATTACTATGAATCGATTTCATCCATAGTGATGGTAAGCAGCCTCACACCATCCAATTACTTTTCTTTATCATTCTTACTGACCAGGCTGCTGAAGCTGAACGTACCAGCAGCAGAAAACGAGGGATAAAACCAAAATCACACTTCCATGTAGCTTATACGCATGTAGTCTCTCTCAGAAGTAAAGTATCTACTGTACATTTCATCTAAAGCTGTCCTGGAAACCCAGCTCTGACAGTTTTAACACTTAAAGATGAAGGCAGCTTTCAGCAACAAGAATAACTCTTGCATGTTCAAGAATGCACAAAAACACAGGCTTTGCTAAAGCCAACTGGCTTGCTCTACCCTACTTACTGACTAACAGGCCTCCAGGGAAAACAGCCTTCCCCAGCCCAGCTGAGTGTGAGCACTGTGAATGGAAGAGAAGGCAGGAATGGAGATCACAGTCACAGAGAGAAAAGAGAAGTGAAAAGGGGCTAGCTCGCTCTGAACATGTAGGGTGGTAGTCTGTGCTCTTAAAACTCAGGCTTTTGCTACAAACACTATGAAGTCTTTAGGTCTTATGGTTGTAAAACCAAATTTTAAATGTAAAGCAGATGTTCACTAATGCAGTGATACCTGCAAAGGAGTAAGGAATGGTACAAGGGACTGTCTACATTAGATACCTGAGATACTCATGCCAAAGCACAACAAAGACATTTAAAAATTAGCATCTTCAGCACTCACCTCTCTAATTGCAGTTCTTCTCCTATCTGGTGATTTAACTAAAACCCCAGCATATGATTACATAATAATCTCAACTTTCATTAAAATTCATAAACTATAATTCTAAGCCTCCTTAGTATTAGAGAACTGCAGGAAAATGTGACCCATATATACCATAAAAGATCTAAATAAATAAAGAGCGAAAGTAAAGAATGACAATTCAAACCTTTTTAGCTGTTTCTAGGTCTTGTTTTGCCCTTAAATCATCTTTTCTAGCCTAGGTTTTTGATTTTGGCACCCTTGAACCAGCAATACTGCCAACTATGCCATGGCTGAAAAGAAAAAAAAACAAACAACAAAGCAAAAAAAACCTCTCAGAAATAGAAAAGGCATAATCTTATTATACGGATCTCCACAACTGGGCACAAATGGGAAACCCCCCAACATTTAGAATATGAGCAGTCCCATGTATATTCTTAGAAAGAGGAGGGAGTCCTCAGTAGCAGAATGCAAAAGTATTTTGAAATCACAAGGGTTTTTTTATTTAAGCAAATATAGCACTCAGCACAGTTTCATTCGAGGGAATGTGCAGATCTTTTCACAATAAGTACTTAAGAGGACCAATGAAGCAGTTATACTTAGCGTTTAATAAAAGACTTCAAATCAATTCAGAGCCTATTCTAATTTTATTCAGATTATAGTCTACTACTCTGGAATTTTATTTAGATATATATTTACACATACACAACACTTAGATGGTGATGACAAAGGTGAGCTAAATCAGCCATAACTTACTAAAACTAGTAAATGGGATTCAAGCAGACTCAAGCAGGAACACGAAGCCCAAATGCATGTGCCAGAATGCTGCCCCAACTCACTGGCTTCTTCCCTTGGACTTTAAAGACTTCAGAGCATGGTTGGACACTGTGTTTCCATTACAGCGAGCATAAGAGAGTCCTGCTCTCCTCTAGTGAATAAATGAAAGGTGAGCACAAGGCAAAGCACAGAAATGCTAGAGAAATTGCTCCTCTGCCCCACCTGTCAGTGGGAGGCAAACACTTAGCATCCAATATTCTCTGTTGAACAGGCTGTGATACATGAATAGAGTACCCTGAGCGCCTCCAAACAGCTGAGAAACTGTAAAAATGCCTTTTTGCCACACCTGCAAGGATTTAGAGTATTTAGTAGCAGCAAAAATTAATTACCAATGAGAGTCTGAGAAGTTTTGGCTGGGTGGTAGCTAGCAGTTGTAGGAGTTGCTTGTATTTGGGAATCAGTGTCCAGTAGAGCTAGATAGGAGCACCCAACCTGGCTGGCACCTGGTTTAAACCTTTGCCAAAATAGCAGAGCCTGCATTTAAACATGGGCATAGCACCTTCTGCCTTTGGAAGAGATTTTGTTGAATGGGCATGTTGAGGATGTGGAACAGTGTCTCACTGTCAAGTTCTTTGGCACTGCCTCTGTACAGCTTGCCCTGAATGGGGCACAGTATGATACATATTCTTTGACTGAATGAGTATTAGCTATGCTTCAGTCAGGATCATATTTCCACTGGTAAAAAGAAACTGTTACCAGCATGTAGGCACAAAATGTTCCCGATAAATTTCTTTTTCAGTAACAAAAAAGCACAAATTATTTCCTTGATTACATATTAGAAGAAACATTTCTTTTTAGAAATATGCAGGAGTTGGGTCATACAGAAACTAACAGGTATTTTGCACATGTTATTTTGAGTAGGATTCCTTCTGTTCGATAGACTGTTCCCTGCACTTTCATGGTAATCAAGATAAATGAGATAATCTACTGACTCGACTGATTTACGGAGTGCAGTTTTGGTGCGGACATCATCAGTAGAAGCAGCTAAGCGGGCTGTAGCTGCTGAGATTCAGCACTGCCAGGTCCTGATAATGTAACAGGGGAGCAACTGCATGGCTGTATTGACCATCTTCTCCATCAAATGGCACAGCTGCAGCTTGCCCTGCAGGCATCCAAAGCATCAGAGATGTCTTTGCTGTGTGGTGAGCGTGATCATACACAGGCACGTGTAGGCTATGACACACAGATAGCAAAGTGCTCCAATATTTGGAAAAACAATCTCTTTTCCACAACCGCTTGCCAACTCCCAGGGTCAGCTTAAAGCACGAGATGTCAGAGCTGTGCTGTTCAGCCAGATATGTGAGCTGCACGCACGCCCCATCTCGGCCCCTGGCTGTGCAATTAGTGGGGAGGAAACTCTCCACCCAAACGCTCCCAATGCGTTCGAGCCCTGCAAATCATCAAGGTCAGCCCCCGTTCTGAGACTAGTTAAAAAACAAAGCAACCCCCTCCACCACGATAAACTAACTAAATGAATAAATTGGGTGGAGTAGGAGGAGCGTAGGAGCCTTTCAGCTGCTTCCTAATCAAATAAGTTGTTTCAAAGGTTTGTGGGCTGCTGAACAACAGCTGCAAGCAAAGATATTTTTAAATGGAGGCACAACCAGAAACGCTTTGAAACTTAGCACTGCTTTGAACTAGAGGCAGGGGCAGCGAGGTAGAATGATGGGTCTGCAGAGGAGATGCAGTGAATGGCTTCCCTGCAGGACGAGTCCTGTACGGGGATGGAGTTAAGCCCTCTGAAGCTGGTACCCTGGTGAAGCTGGAAGCCCTGGAGGCAGCTGCCTCTTTCACTCCTATAGCCTTCTCACAGCCTGGCTGGCAGGTCAAGCAATGAACCACAGCACCGCCAGAGGCTACACAAAACAGGGGGAAAACATATAAATGTCAGGCAGATACTCTGTTGAGATCAGTGAACATGATACTGAGCCGTTGTGGCAGAAAGGAACGGAGAAAAGAGGGCACTTGGTAAGGGCAAGGCTGAGGGCAGGTGACCGGGCGCTGTGGCACAGGAGGACAACCCAAAAGGCACCAGCAGTGCCTGTCCCACAAGCACGGTGAAGAAACCGTCCCGAACACTTAACCAGAGACTCATATCCAAGGAAGTGAAAGGAATGAGATCATATCTGGCGCTAGGCGAGACGGCAAGAGACTACATTTTTGAGGACTTTTCTCATGGCAGCATATGACCTTTTAGAATATTTCCAGACAATAAACTGCATCTGACTTCTTAAGGGATCCTGGCTCCCTTGCATGGGGGCAGGAGGCACAAAGATGTATGACAGCAAACTGGCAGCAGTGGGTTCGTGGACAACTGTCGTGCCCATTGCTCCATGCCACTTCTTGAAATGAGTAGGTTTAACTTTAGACAGTGTGAAGGTACTGTGAAATAAAAAAAACGTAGGTGGGAAAAAGAAAAGACACAGGAATATCTACCTCCACACCCTGTATCTGGATTTATATAAATTTTTGTCAAAACTACTTAAATAGATGACAGTAGTAAAACAAATCCATACAGATTTCTATTATTTTCAGTCCTATCATTAAATTTCTCAGATCCCTATTAATCTTTGACACAAATAAGATTTTAAACAATGAGTTTTGGAGGCAGAGTTGTAGTACAATACAGAAAAGGACTGAATTTTTTTTTTCCTTTAAAGAAAAGCAACTCTTGTTCTTCAGTGATCGCCAAGGATGGATGCCACACAAAGAGCTACTTGCAGATGTGGAACAGATTCTTTTAGCAAAGGCTTCCTAAGTTAATAGTCTTATCTTAATCTGGATATTTAAAGGATTTCCAAAATAAATGAATAAAACAATTAAACTGATCATAAATAGATTTCTTATCCCATTAAACTGATCTGGTGGATTAATAATAGGCATGTTGATCTGGTGGACTAGCATTCAAAAAGCAAAAGTGTTTACCAAATTTTTCATGTACTCACTTTCCCATTCTGAGCATAATCATGAAAACCAAAGCTCTAGAAAAAAAATATCCATACTGGTGAGATAAAAAAATGTGGGCACAGACACTCTGTATCCTCCCACCTTAGCCCTAGAGATAATTTACAGACAGTAACCTAGAGAAGCAAATTCCTTGGTATGGGGATGCCAGGGTGACACAGCATTATCAAGACTCCTAAATGTAACAGCAAGCTGACAAAAGAACAAAGATAGATCATTAAAAAGAAGAAAATTACTATTTAAACCTTGCTTGCTATTCAAAGTAGACACATTAAGGTCCTGGTTTTCAAAGCTAAACAGTCATGTCCATTCTGATGTAATTAAGTTCCCAGAAAAAGTCGGAAAGCTTATTTACTTTTTTTTTCCATTGGGAATCATTAACTATGCATTAAGAACTTCAGTCCCAATACCAGGCCTGGCACAGGCTTGCTAAAGTAGCTAGCTACTGCATCAGACAAAGTCAGCATAGTCTGAAAGCAGGTTTAGGTATTTAAAGCCTATTATTTATTTTTTAAAGGAGTCTAAAGACTTCTACAAAAATATCTACTCTGCAATGTATGTTACCAATATCGTTCTCTCTTTAGTGCATAGTTTTTCCTCTCACTTTCCATCTTTTCAGAGTTTCTGTTGTTACTCAACATAAGCCTTGAAGATGACACACGCTCTTTTTGGCTAGTTATCAGCACACAGGAGGGTCTCTGCTTCCAAAGAAATTAGTTCCTTGAAGATACAGGGGATGTCTTTTCGCATAGCAATTAAAAACTCACTGAAAGAGTTATAAAACATAAGAGATTTTTCAGTAAAGCTCCAATTTTAGGTGAATCATCCACAATACTGACACAAAACTTGAAAGATCATATGGAAGGCAACTTAGTCCAATGAGTTTAGTAAATGCAATAAGTTAACAGCAGACCACTCTCTAGTAGTCTGCGTAAAAATAGAAATTTCCCAATTCAATTCCCAGTGGGTAAGTGTCTACCTCACAGGAAAAATTGAAAAACCAAACAAAAACCAAAACCTTGTCAAATTGACATCCTTACTGGCAGTCTCAGCATAAAAAACCCTTAGGACTAAGTAAGCATGGAGGTTCCACCAGACCTTTAACATTCAGAAGTGGTTCCTCTGCAAGGGAACTGACCCACTGTGGCAGGAGTCAGGACAAGCGTGACTCGCTTGTGTCCCTGTTGTACTTCACTCATGTGTGCATGTAGGATGGTGTTTCATCATAGCTGTCAGCTTAAAACCTCTCACCAGAACAAAGAGCTACTTACAAAGAGGAAAGGGGTAGAGGGTGAGAGGGTGACCCCCACAAACCCCAACCGCCTGCTCAGAGAATTCAAATAAAAGCTGCAGTGCCATTGCCCCCCAAAACTGGAAATTCTGTATGCAACAGAATCCAGTAGTTTGGACAAATCAGATCTCTTCTGCTACCATACACACTTACTGAAAAGGAAAAAACAAACTTTGCTTTTTTTAATATGGCAACTTAATGTCCACCTGGTGTGAAACACACAATACAGTGATTACAGGAATCAGCCCCTGGTGAGGCTAAAATACAGCGAGGCAGAAAGCCAGAAATGTAATTTCTTACAGTTTCGGCAGCTCATTTTCCTGAAACACATTAACTTCAATGGTAGCCCACTGAGGGATAGCTATGATTTAGTAATGAAAACTTTAAGATACTCAGAATTTGGCCTCCCTCAAGCTAGCGCACAAAGCAGACTGACCCACAGTGCCTTGTCCCACCACGAAAACAGCACTGCATCTGGTCCGATGAAGCCTCAGCTTCCAGCGTTGGCCTGAAAAAGAAAAAAGCATCACTCTGCCAAAGCTTGTTCCAGCCTGACACCGACACCAACAAGCTACTTCTTTCATTAACACCCCATCTTCCAAGTTTTGAGGTTTCACAATGCAGAAGAATAGCACTGACATTTCAACAGCTAGATCACAGCTAGCAAATGTCCTAAAATTACACTGTAGAGCCTGGTAGCGTACTAAAAAACCTCAATGTCAAACCTCAAAGTACATTCAGTTTAAACACACCCTTGGGGGGATTTTTATACTAACTACTTTCTATTTCAGACTATTCACTTTAAGCTCAACCAGCAATGCTTCATCACTTATCCAGGAAAACTCCCCTCTCTGCCACCCAATCTCAATCAACCTGCCAAATTAATTATCACCCTGCATTTGTCTATTGCTAAGAGGGGGGAAAAAAGCAAATAGATGAATGTAGCAGTGACCCGAGCAAAAATTAATCCTATGAAACAGAACTAATTAAATCAGCTCAGTGATCTTCCAGCACGACACATTTCACCCACCCCTTCCCCAAGCAGCCCAGTTCCTGCATCTCCTCCAACTGTCCTCGGCAGGGCGCTCACATGAGGCTCAGAGGTCTATCCAGCAGCAGACTAGGGATCTTTTCTACTCATCCTTGTAACTGCATGGTTTAAAATAAAGAAAAAAACAACTGTCACAGAAAATTCACCACGATAATTTCACATTGACATTCACATGCAAATTTCTGGCCACAGAACACGTGTTTCAGACAGATAGCAGTAGAATTTGATTACCTATCTCAAACTTACGGGACCACAGGCACCAAACTTTGGTGCTTCACTGGCTCTACGAAATGAGCAGAGCTCAGAGTGCTGGCAGAGGGAGGCTTCCCCTTTGGTACCTTAGTCAGGCCTTACAGCAGAGCTGGCAGGACTAACACATAGAGAAACTACAGAATTTGCGGATTTTAAATCATTGCCATGAGTCAGACACCAAACCTTGCACGAACCTCATTCCTAACCTAGGCAAGTACATGTGCGTGCACAACAGCAGCATCAGTGATGCTGCTGACTTGAAAGGAATTAGTTCAAGGAAGCAAGTTACACACATTTCAGACTTCCCTGTCCTACAATTTTAAGTGATAGTCCAGCTGAAATGCATGCAAAAATACATTTGGGCCATAATTTTCCCCACCGCTGGAAATGGCATCATTTTCTTTGCAGTCATGCTGTTGGACAACGCATGAAAGTCTGTACCAGCTGATAATGGCATGCCCTTACAGTAAGAATATCAAAAGCTATAGGTGTAGGACCGCAACAGAAACACCAACCTCTCCCCTCTCAGTGCACTTCACTTTCCATCACTTTTCTCTTTATGCAGAACATGTTCAGAGCAAGAGCTGACAAGGGAAAGGCAAGTTAAATAGGGCAAGAAATGCGGAGTGATAGGCCCACTTGGACAACAAAAAGTCACCAAAATAGGATCTCCCTTTACTGAGGAGTTCGAATATAAAGTCAATCCCATCTTGCTTTTCTCCCTACAGAATATTTAACACGGTCAGTGCTTCCTTAGATGGAAGGCACGTCACGAATGGACATCAGTACTGAAAGGTACCGAAATCTGGATGCCTGCACAGGATCCCTGTCAAGTTAGGTAAAGCTTCAGATGCAGGAGTCCTGACAGTGCCCTCTTCGATAACAGTGCATAGGAACAGAACAACACACAGAGGCAAGACTCTGAGTAATCTCTAGGTAGGTGCCTACACAGGCAACAGTTTGTCACTCGCACCCATCTGCTGCTCCAAACCACACACACACTCTGTCACACGTGCTTTTCCCCATCTGGATAGCAGAGATGCTGGATACAAACAGACAAAACCCAGGAAGATGAATATTGCGCTTCTGCTGGAAAGGGGGAATCAGCAGTCAGCCTCACCCCCTCTAACGGGAGTAATTCCAGTGGAGGTTTCTAGAAGTCAAAGTAAAAACAGATTTTTCACAACAGTTGCAGGTTTTTCCATGGTTTGAAATCCTGTCTTTCAAACCAGACTCTTTAAAAGCTTTGCTTCTGAGATTTTATTTTTAAAGCAATAAAACCACACCTGTTGTCTTAGAGGGATATCATAAAATACATTCCCCTGCAATGTTGTCTGCCAACATTTAATTCTATGAAGTCACCCAAGCCATATTTCCACAGCATCACAGTACTGCTAACAGCAAAAGCAGAGCCCACAAAAGGTGCAGTCTCTATCATGGTGTAAAGGATGTACAGAACATATGCTATTCAGGAGTGTCATGGTACAAATGGATATACCAGGCGGCATTTTAGAGTGAGAAGGAGAAAGGTAGAGCAGGGTAGAGGGGAGAGGAGCCTTTTCTGGAAGAGCTGGCCTTGAAGGAGCAGGCTTGAAAGTCATGTGGCTGCCCCATCCCCTCTGTTTTAGGATCCCAATTTTGGTTCAGCTAAACTGAGTCACATGAAAGCTGCTGAAATATTCTTTGGTGGAAGAATCTTCCATTGAAAATATGTCATTTTGACTAATATGCCTTTCAGAAACAGGCTTCAACAAAATTAAGTAGCATTTCTGTGGTTGGGAAAAAAAAAGAAAATATTTTGTCAAAAAGGTTCATCTATTCAAAACAGAAAGTTCTGAAATTTGCTTTCTTTTATAAGAGCAACTACTTCTCCCTCCACCATTGGTCCTTTTTTCCCCAGAATTTTATTTCTTGCATAATCCAACTTTGCATGTTGCTGAAATACACTTCTAAAACAAATCTGATCAAAAAAAAGTAGTATTTCCTCTTCTTGTGACAAGCTGTTCAGCACTGCCTCAGAAATAAGAGCTTTCCTTTCTATTAATCTCATTATGATGTCCTCAGCTCCTTCCTTTTTCACTGAAAAAGTAATTTAAGTTCCTTTTTCCTGTGTCCCCAATAATTTTCTTTCATCTTGTTATGTTCAACTTGTGTAAAAATGCTATTTTGATTCAGCAGAAGTGTTATTTTAGTAGACACTAGTATACATCACTCTACCCTAACCAGGAGAGTCCAGATGGAAGGGTATTTTTATTTGTAGCTACCAAAACAAAACAAAAAATTAAGCACTGCTAAGTGCTAAGCAGCTGCGCAGATCTCGTTGCATGACTATGAAAAAGAGATCTCCGTATCTGTATTGATTACAAATAAAATCCTGATCCTCTAATGCTAAGAGCCACATTTTCATCAATTCTGCATGGCCTGGATGTTGTCCTTTGTTTTTCCTCTTATGCCTGGGAACCAGCCTGGTCTTCTGGGAGACATGGTTAAACGCAAATAGTCTGAGTCTCTGTAAGACAGCTTTGAGTTTCTCTCTGCTATTATATATCAGCTGCAAATCAGAGAAATCTTAGTAGCAACCACTTCTAAAGCACTTATTTCCAGACCACCATACAAACTTAACTCAGACAGGACCTTTGTGAGAAAAAAAAATTGATTTATCTCCATTTCACAGATGGAGAACTGAGGCATTTACCCAGCACAGCACTGCAAAACTGGGAATAGAAACGAAGTATCTCCAGTTCATAGGATCAGAGCACAGGCTTTGTTTTGATCAACTATTTATGTCCAAGTTCTCTTTTGGGGGAGTTGAGGGCATACACCAGGGAACAGATTTATTCTCGTTTTCAGCTGCCAGGAGATCTTACCGCTCTTTCTGAAAACAAACTGTTCAACCCTCTAAATATCAGAAAGAGGACAGGCTTCACATATCAACAACCTTCCTTTTTAAGAAAGCACTAAAGTGAAACAGGAAAGATAGGAAACTTCAAAGGATCAAACCAGTGAAAATCTTTCCCCTGTGTATGTGGCCAAACACCCAGGCCTCCTGCAATCTTCTTTCCTCAGTTAGAAGGACTTTAGCTAGAGAAGATGACTTGGACAAATTGAAAAATGAACAGCTGTGCCCCAAACCTGAACTGAACCTTCCTCAAACTTTAAAGACATTGAGTCCACTTCAGCTCCACACGTGGATGCAGAGATGAACAGTGAGAGGAAAGGATGAAGAGCTGAAATGGCAGGAGAAGCTTCTCATGAAGCTTTCCGATTTATTCATCAAGATTAAGTGACTGAGGTACATGAGGCATCTCTGGCATGAAAGCATTCACCACAAGAGCTCCATGAATTGGAGAGTATTTTCTCTCTTCCACTTTCCATTTTTCCACGCAATTCCTCTTTCAGAAAGAGAAATCATAGATAATGCCAGTTTACCTACTTTATTAGTATCGAGACCCATATATTCCACAAGTATATTGCCAGGAAATAAGCAGTTGCATATCGAATGTCAGGTGCCTGTATGCCTTTGACCCTCTCAATGGGTCTCTTTATCAGGACAAAGCCTCCTTGAAGGGGAACTAGGGCCACCAACAACCTCAGTTCAGGCAAGAGCGACGGAGGCTGAGAAACAGATGCTTTATGAGCTTGAGAGAACTGCAGAAGAGGAAAAAAAATAACTTCCCTTCTCGTACCTAAATATAGAACATAAATAAAAATGTATATATCCTAAATATTTTTCCTAACCTAATACTCTTCTTCCCACACATCTGCCCCACTCCCCCCAACACACACACAGTGTGGTCCTGGAACCAGCATTTTAATTTGTTTTCAGGGAAAGACAGTTCGTGTTAAAACACCCATGCTGGTTAACAAGAAAATCAGAAAGTTCAAGATGGACTGAGGAGCTGCCTACATGCAGCCAGTCTGATGACAGGAAATTCAGTTCTTACCAAGGAGCCGCACAAAAGCAAGTATTCATAGTGGAGAGAAAATGCCCTTTTCAATGGCAGTCTGGAGTGCAACGTTGAAGAAGAGACAGTCAGAGAAGAATAAGGGCTCTCAGGCAACACCCCACTACAAGCTTGTAATGCTGCAGTTTGTTGGCCCTGTGACTAAAAAGTGGGGTTCAGCCTCCATATGCATAGTGTTACCATTTTCCACAATATTAAATACATAGGCTCAAGAAATAAGGGAATAGAAATACAGGTAGTGCCCACACATAGAAGTAAAGAGAAGCTCAAAACATTACGAACCTCTTAAGATGACATTACTAAATACTCCTGCTGTAACTTACTGAAGACACACATGCTGATTTTCTGCAGTTATACAGATTATATCTGAAGTAACAATATTTCTCACAGCATTTCAAGTTTTCTTAGAAATTTCAGCTCCTGGAATCTGAATTGTAGGAGAAATTTCCTCTAGGAGAGAAAGGAGGCTTCTAACTATTAAGACTGCAAAGGGGTGTGTGTGTGGGGGGGGAATTAAATTTTGAGGATTGAAAACTGAGGATTCGTGGCAGATCTGTGATCTCCAGAACGCAGAGGGCTGCCCCTGCATTGGTGGGAAAGCTGTCAAAGGGCAAACCTCAGCTCTGCCTGGTATCAAAAGCCAGCACAGTAGATACGGTAAAACATAATAAACAAGCTGCATCTTTCCAATCTGTGAGGAGGATGGGCAGGACAGAACAAAATGTTAGAACTAAAGCAAACGATTGCTAAAAATAACTTTATCTCTACTTCTTTATCTCAAGGGCCAAATTATCTCAGTTGCTACTTGAGAAGACTATGCAATGCCAGCATCAGAAAGGTCAGAAGGCATGCAAAAATTTACCTAGTAGCTTATCCACTGCTTGAATATCTGCTATTGCAACAGTACAGATTAGCATGAAAATTCCTACTGTCTTGCCGTACAAATATATGCTGAGTCTTTATTTGAAGAGCATGCGAGTTAAAAATGCATTATGTGGATACCATAGCTCTGATGTCCTCACATACTAATACACAAGGTTTTTCTTTTACTTTTTAGATTTATTTTTATTCAATGAAATAGGCTTCTGATTTTAAAAAAATGTTTTCAGATTGATATGAAGCATCTTGTAGAGGTACAGACTAATTCCTTGTCCCCAGAATGCAAAGAGCAGCTGCATATAAGCAAATAACACAACCCATTGACCTGACTGCAAGAATTAAAACAAGGTTTCTTCGAAACTGAAATGCTTCACAAACTGAATTCGCTAAAGATTTTGTTTTGAATGCAAGTACTGGAAAGGAGAAAGAGGATAATTTATAAGATGCCGGAACCTCCTGTTTCAATATCTAGGGACAACAGCATTTCTATTTTGTTTTACCACAGAGTGTTGAAATTAAATTTTGAAAAGGAAAAAAACAAAACCAAAACCAAAACCCAGGAAAAAAATTCCCACTGTTGCTTCAAGCTCTAAAGGTATACTGACTCAAATCAGCTTTTCTGCTGTTTTGGTAAAGAAACTTCATTCACAGAGTTTCTCAAAATATTCAGGCTGTTTCTGCTTGGAAAAAAAAAAAGCTGCATTTGGAAATCTTTCCTGAAATGCCTCCACAGTCCTCCTTACAAATCTGGTCATTGGGTGGCTCTCGATTTAGAAAGAGTGGCCAAATTTTCTGACCTTATATGCCAGTCTATCTTTCTAAGGTCAAGAGGCACAAGATGTGTGCATGGGAGAACGCAGGGGAGAGGGAGCCAGGAGAGGTTCCCAAGCAGGAGCTGACAGCAGCTCACCAGGCTGCCTGGTGCCCTGCTGGGGGACGCCCCACAAGGCTGCGAGGAAAACTCATGATGCTGAAGCCTGGTTTCATTCCCCCCCTGCTTTCAGGTCTGGATCATCCCAGAGCAGCCCAGATATCCCGGGGACCTGGTACACAGGAGTGTGTCAAGCTGCTTGTGAGTTGTTCAAGAGCCATACTTATGCCACCGCTCATGCCCAGCAAAACGGCTCCCTGGGTGCAGAACAGTGAAGAAACACTTACAAAGAGCAAAGCCATAAGGACTAAGGACCCAGCGGATTTCACAGGATGTAGACATCAGAGAGCAAAGACAGAATGAGGTCAGAATCTGATCTACAACCCGACGAGCACAGCAAGCTATATCTAGGCCAACAATATGCTGTAATCCTGTTACTTAATGGGAGGCAGAGGAGAAGAGGGAATATCTTTGGAGCTCATACAACCACCAAGTAATGTGTGCTTAAAAGCAGGCTAGACCAGGGTACAAACTTAAACCACTCTAAGCTGTAGCACAAGCACTTCAGCTCGCTAGCTGGCACTGCCTGTCACATAGCAACAGTGTGGTGCAAAACGACTTTGGAATTACAGCTGTGTGTTCTTCTATTTGTGATTCCAACCTTGCCAGCCATCTTCTGCCAGAATGACATCAGCTGTGCATCCTCCTGTGCGCAGACTCACCTCTGCTTGGAGACCCAGGTATAAAGTAGATTCCTTCCCTTTCATCTTCACGGTTGGGATGGGGCAGAATATAGCTGCGTTTATTCCTGGAGGAGGCTTTAATTTTCATTACCATCTAAATTAATTTCCTAGTGGGAGGAGGGAGGTTGGAAGCAGGATGTTAACTTTCTTGGAAGGAAGAAGGAAAAAATCCCAACCAAACAACAAACACAGAACAGAAATGTGCTAAGAACATGGCAAGCAGATGGCTGCTTTTGTTTTGCTGCATGTGGGGGAGTGGTAGCTCCAGGATTTCATACCAGGGAGAAATTTCACTTTTACAGATATCAGCAGAAAGCCTCTCTAATGCTGCATACATAGCGACTTTCAGCCAAACACATCCTGTGTACATCACACGTTTTTGGTACCCTGGCTACTCTGCTCAGTGCCAGTCCACCCTGTGCATCTGTGCGTGCTTTGCCTGGCTGGACACGACAATGGCTCCAATACAAACATGCAGGCAAGGGCCGTGTTGTAAAGACCTGTCCAGCATAAAAGCATGGAGTCTCTCTGATTCAGGTGGGGCAAGGGGATGAAGCATTTGGGCAGGGAGGTAGACACAGCAGAGAGGAAACATATTTCCTCTCCAGCTGTTAATAAGAGCATGGGGAGTCTTCTGACTCTTGAACTATTAGTTAATATGTATCTTACAGATACCAATCTGCATTTAATCACAATGGAGGGCACCTCTGCAACAAGAGATGATTACCAAATAATACTTATGGAAAACCTCAGGCTCAACTAAATCTCCATGATCCCACAGGGATAACACTGAGCATGCCAGGCCACGGTGAGCCTTCTGCTTTTGCTCCAAAGAAGTCAAGAAAATACAAGGAGAGACAGAGCATACAGCTCATCCTTTTGTCTAGCTGATATACCTAATGAACCTTCTGCTCAATGAACAGAAAAGTGTTCACTGTTTTTTTTGTTTGTTTTTTTAAAAAGGCACACTGCTATCAAGGGATGCAAAATCCATTCCTAAATTAAGCAAGCGAGCCAGAGAGAGTGACTAATTGGCCAATTTAGCTGCTCCAATCTTCATCAGTCTCCTCTAGCTGTCCCCAAGTCCCTGTGGGAACAACAGGAAACAGTAACTTCACTTTAGAGAACAGACCCACGGGACTAGCTGTACCAGGGTGGAGTTAATTCATGATTTTTGTCAGATCCTGGCCAAGATCAGAAAAAAAAGCCTGTCCCACTGACAGGATAGAAACAAGTTTGAAGACAGTAACGGCTCCTTAACAAGATAAAAATGACTGTTTAGAAAAATTCCAAGAAACAACTGCACAGTGACTCAGTTGTACACAGTTGCCTGCTTGGTTCACAGGGTGCGTAAGGCATCGCCCACACTCCGCACACCCAGCCGTTCTGCCTTTTGCTCTGGGTGCTCTGTTGCTTGCGTAGGGTATCCCACCTGCTTCCAGAAAATGAAGATAAAAAGCACCCTGCGTGTCACCTGTGATGCACCAGGATTTGAAATAACATCCACAATAACTCAGCAATTTTATCTGTATGCACAGAGGAAAAAAGTCATTTTAATGCAACTTGAAAACTGTTAAGTCCTTTATCACTATGCAGGCTGTTTCTATCACAGGACAGGTAAAGCTAATAGAACTCAAATATGATAATATTAAAAAAAAATGTTATTTTACTGCCAAGGATTTTTCTGAACACAGATATTTCGTGCATGCATTTCATACGGCCACAGATTTGACAATGGGAACCTGAGACATGGAGGAGGTAAGAGACAAGAGGTTAATTCGTATCCTGAGGGGTCAGGAGAAAAAGTGAAAAGAACCTGGACTTCTTTTTAGCTCTTGCTGGTTTTTAATTTTATTAGCATCTCTCCTAAGCTATAACTATTTATTTTCGGTTTTTACCTCACACAGTGCATTGCCTAACAAACTTCACTGGTAAAAAGTTGCACCAAGGTAATTATGTACTGCTGGAGGATTCTTAGAGCCCCAAGAGGATGCAGTCAGTACAGCACCAACAGCTCAGCCTTCAGCAGCCTGAGTCGCTTTGTCACCGAACACAGTTGCAAAAAGCCAGAAAAACAACTCACTGCATTTTAGAATATGAATTTCCCAATGCAAGGGCTATGGTCTTACACTCTGCATATCATATGGGGGCCACGTGGAATTGAAACAGTTCAAAATAAAACTTTCCTTAGGCCAAAACTCAGTATGACTGCAATTTCTCTGGGGCAGAAGAAAGCATCTTTCTGTCCTGGTTTCATGCAGTCTCTAGGAGAGCGCCAGATCCCCAACTGAAAATCCTAAGGGCCACTGACCTATAAATAACAAAACCCCAAACTAGCAGTTAGTCAACCAAAAATCTCTCTGGCTACCACTGTAAATATGGATTTAACTAATCAATCAGTCTGAAAGACTAATACAGGTCAAGGATGACCATTAAATGTACCAGTTATCACAGTAACTGATAGAACAGCATGACTGCGCAGCTTTTAAACCAGAGACTAGATATCTAGGTCTAGGAAAAGCTTATTATTGAGATTGTTAGGCTGCTTTCTTTAAAAACACAAATAAATAGCAACCCTCCTTGAAAACAACCATGCTTATACTATCTTGTAATGATAAACTAACATAGGGTAGAGCAAGCAAGCAAACAAGCTTGACTACCTGCATGAGAAAAAAAACAACAACAAAAAAACCCAGGCAATATTGAGTCTATTCTGAGAATGTTCTCAAAAATAAAACTTCCTTCTCATAACAGAAGCAATTGGTCCTGACAAACTTACTTCACTTTATATATGAAACAGATTTGAGTCTAGGCAGTTACAACAGGATAATGCCAGTTGGAGAAATCTAAGGAAAAAATAATATTGATACCAAGTTTCTGCTTCTCAGACTCCTCAACCTAAGAGCTGAATAGGTTTTCAAAAAAAAAAAAAATTAAACAACAATATGATGAAAAAAGAGGCCATGCCCCTGGCATATGGTATTATAAACACAGGAAAGTGCCAGTATAAACCTTTATCGGGAGACTGGGTTCTTTGTCAAGCCGTGCCTTTCTTCCAAAACATCCTTGCTGCCATATGTCTGCATCTCGCCAGCTGCAGACCTAATAAGAGACTTCTTATTCACGCTGTATAATGTTTTACAGGTTTGCCACGGGGGTCACTTGCTGTGAGTCATTTACGTCACAACCTCAACAGCCTTGGAGCTGACGGGAGCCAAGAAATGTAGGTTGGTGGAGGGGAGAGGAGGGGGGCGAGAGGAAACAGCACATCAGGCTCGGAGCTCTGTGATTTTGTCTCCTCACTGGTGTGCTGAAAGCTGGGCTTTCTAACTTGCTTTTCTGCTCTGAGGGGCTCTGGGGCCTTCCTTGCTGTTTTTACACTTAAGAGAAGAAGGGAAATTAAACACAAGTATTTAGATGAAGACTGCTGAAAGATTTTATTTCCCCTACTCTTGTTCTGTGCCTCATTATTTGTGATAACTCTGCAGTTCTAACAGGCCAATCATCAGTTTTTGCAACCTATTTAGAATATTTTGCATTTCTAAAATGCAAATGAAAGACATGCTACACATGCGATGCAGCAGGTATAGGCTTTTCTCTGATCAGAAATGGAGCTAGCTGCCTGATAAAGTCAGTTTTTTAAAAGAAAAACCGCTACCTCACCCTCACAATTTATCACCCCAGTCTGGCTCTCCGTAAAGTTTTTTTGTTTTTGAATCGGTATCAAC
>NW_009597573.1:0-7418 GCF_000690535.1 Cariama cristata | reverse complement strand
GGGAAAATGGCTTTTCAAATCTGCGTGTTGTTACAGAGCTAGAACTGCGGAGAAGAGAGAAACACTCACTACAGTGAAATCTAAAAAGGCAAAGGACAAAACCTGGAGCTGTGACTGGAGTGACCAGCACATCTCTTCCATCTGCCCGCAGTCCTGAAGGCAGGGAAATATTTGCCTTTCCTCCTCACTCCCTTTCCCATAAACAGAAAATGAGAGAGGTGGGTGGAAAAATGAGGGCAAGGTAGACATTTGTTCTTTTTGCTGCTGGAATAATTTGCTCATTTAATGGCCAATGAACTGAGCGTTGAACAATCTGGTCCTGCACACCCGATTCAGAGCCATGCCAACAAATTTCTGCATGGTAGGGAGCAAAGCTGCCTTGTAATCACCCAATAAGTGATGAACAACAAAGGCTGGATCTTTTAATTGTTCGTTTCCAGTTAAGTCAACATTTCAAGGATTTTTGGTTTTAAATGCAGGTATTCTGTAGGTGTAAAACTGAAAGGGGAGGGGGCACTCTTGAAACATTTTCAATTCTTGCTCCACTTCATTGTCAGGCCTTTTGCTTTCCTTTCTGTCTGACCTGGGGGATAGGAAGCATTTTACTTCAATATTACCCCATCCTTTTAAAGGTTTCAAACTCTGTACAAGCATGAAGTCCACAGGAATTTCGCAGCCCCCCTCCCCCCCCCCCCCCCCCCCCCTTTTTTTTTTTAAATGCTAGCAAGTCACTAACAAGGCAGGACATTTTATTTAGTAAGGAAAGAGCTGCAATGGAAAGTGACTTGGAAAATATGAGGCAGGTATTTCCATGGAAAGTTTAATAGTTACAAGAGTTAGTTTGCTAAAATTTTCAACATTTATATGTTTTGAGGTTTGTTTGAGGTTTTTTTTGTTTGTTTGTGTTTTGTTTTTTCCTTCCAGATAAAAGACACCTATCCCTATACAGCCATGATCTGAAAATGTGCATCAGAATATAGCATGCTTTAAAAGATCCAAGTCTTGGAGTCACACAGCCATATCAGAACTGCAATTTACACTTTCGAAATACTAGACTTCCAGACTGAGCCCATCACACCAAACAAAACGTAGAAAATCATCAAGGACAGCAGAAGGTGAAAGCAATAACCAAAGAAGCAAAAGATTCTGAAAGACTCTTTTAAATAGTTTTCTTTTAGATGTACATAATTTTGAACAAAGATGCAGCACCGGTACTTGCAGGTTACAAATGCACCATCTGCACAAGTGCACCCCCATCCGTAGCTTCTGTAGGAGGGGAGAGAGGTGGAGGAGCAAAGCACTCTGGGTAAATCCAGAGAGACATTTATGAATTCAAGAAAGCCTCTCAATGGAGAAATACAGATCTTTCAGGTCAGTAAGCCCTAATCAAGGCTGAAAATAGCACTTCAGAGCTATGACACATTTTATAGTGCCATGTTAAAATTAGTATTGTGAGCACTGAAACTACAGTAGCTCTGCCGGGAGTCCTGTTAATGAATGTACAGGAAGTGTAGTACTAAGGTCCTGTGGCACATACACATGCACACACTCCTGTCAACTAACCTATAAACCTTATGTGTACTAAATCCAAAGTCACGGTCCTGGTCTATTTTTTGCCATTCTTCACATAAGAGAAACTAAAAATAGGTCCATGAGAACCATGCATGGGACTCTACTCTTCAAAGTTTAACTCTTGCAGCAAAAACTGCCTAGCACTGTTTTTGAAGAGACTCTTCAAGGAGTTTGCATCATACAGATGAAGGAGTTTTTTTTAATATATATATACACACACACATATATGTGTACACACAGAGAGCTAATGATAACCCCAAGAAATCGCGGGTGCACACTATTGCCTACTTCCATATATCTCCATAGTTTATTTATATATTATTTATCAAGTGAAAAATTAAGACCTGGAGAAAATGAGGGCATGACCTCATGCAGCTCTGAAGTCCTACTCAGATGTACAGGGGAAGAAAAAAAAAAAGCAAACCAAAAAAACCCAACTCTGAAGAATCGCTGCTATGTAATCAAGCACGGTTACATAGCTGGGTGTCAAAGAATCTTGCTGATACACTGGAAAAAGGAAGAGCTATTAAATTTAAAATAAAAGATATGCTAGTAAGAAAAAAAAAAAAATCACCTTGCATATATAGCACCTGCTGTCTCTCCTACAAGGCCTTTTCCACACAGCACGCAAGGCAGCCAAATTGCAGGAAGGCTACCCTCAGACACTGCAAGTGCCAAACAGCCACAGAAGTATGCTAAAACCAGCAAACCTCCACCTTCCCCTCTGCTCCTCCAGAGAAATGCCATTATTAGGATAGATAATCTTCCTGTTGCTACACCTCAGCCATTGGAAAGTGCACGTACAGTCTCTGGCTGCAGCAAACTCAGGGGAGCAGATGGCAGCAGAGGCAGATGGCAGCGAGCACGGGTTCTGCAGGGCTGGGAACGCACAGTACTGCATCTTCCAGTGAGGAAAACAAATGTTGGGAGACACCAAACTGAGGCTGAATTGACTTCCTCAAAGCCTGTGATGTTTATTTTCAGGGGTCAGCACTTCAAATAAAAAAAACTGACAGATTTCTGCAATGATGCTTAGCACTAAAAGTGCTTGAAAGACTCCCTGCACCTTGGCAGAAAATTACCTGAGCATTTGCCTCAGCCTACCACCAGGAACTCCAGTTTTATCTTATTTCATTCATTAACAGTGGTGCTTTGTGCTTACAGACTCCTGAACTGCTCCTTCACAGATTTTTTTAATGCTTTTGAGAAGGAGACTAAACAGCCTTATCTCCTTGGTAAACTAAGGAAACAGAGGGCTATAAAGTCCCATTGTCTTCTGCTGTGAAAACTGAGAGTCACCACCAGGAAAAAAGACTGAGTGTCTCAGCTCCAGAGTCACGCTACTGCAAGTGACTGCAAAATGATAAGGTCATGGGGAACTGGAGGGGGAGGGGGGACGATCCTGGGAAGAAATCTGCAGTATCAATGAATAGGGGCATAGGGGAGTTAGAGATCCATGGTGGGACTTGGCAAGGAGCTGGGATTAGCTAGGTCACTGTGGGAACTCATGGAGTGAAAGAGACAGTGAGCCAGCATGGTACAGAGGGAGACAACAGGACAGAGTAAGGATTCGTAGACTGGGACCTTCAACAAAACATACCACTGGTGATCTCCCCAACAGTAAGAACGGGCCAAGGACCATGAACAAAGATGAGAAATCTGAGCCAGAGAAAAGACTTGTAAGATGCGTCAAGAGCGGTGAGACTCGGGAGAAATGCGCCAAAGCATCCACCCAACAGAGTGCACACACATTTCAAACTTGGGCTAGGACACACGACCCTCTTATAGCCAGAAGGCAGTCGGAAATCCAATCCCTCTGAATTACCGGTTCACCTGAATAATGAAAACCTTAGGAATGAAAAAAAAAACCAAAAGGCTGCAAACAAACAAAAATTCACAGGGAGATCTTTAACTCAGAGGTCCAATTTTACTTCACTTTTTCTTCTGTTGCACAGCATAGAGTTTAATGAAGTGGCTACAAAGTATTTCACTGCAGGGTCCTATCTCATTTGGCACACAGAATGGGTGCTATCTACAAATGCTTTTGAACGAGCAACTGCATTTTCTTCAGTATATATAGTCCTAACATTTCTTAACTCCAAGCTATGGAAATTCTCCTGTCTGTTCCTTTTTTCTAGGAGCTTTTAACATTCATCACCGCAGTATCTGAAAGCTTCAGAAATACTTATTTGAATAAGACTTCCTTAAGGAAGAGAGAGCTAAGACAAAGAGTGTCAGGTCAAATACATCTACTAATTTGAAAGGTACAGTATGAAAAAATCAAGGCCTATTTCTGAGAATTTTTCATATTATATAATACTTTCCATATTCAAAACAGTTCCCATTGATCTCTGCAAGCATTCAGTAAATAAGGAGTCAAACAGTCATAAAACCAAGAACTCACTTATAAAAATCTGGATTTTAAACAAATTGCCTAGTACTGCACAAAAAGTCAGCACTCTAGGGCATCATTCACCTATCTTAACCCTAAAATTTTTCCTTCTGCAATCTCCTGACTCATTCTCTAAATACATTCTGGCATCCTCAAAATGTGATCTAAGAAAATAATGCTTTCCTCAGTAGAGAGCACAGATTTGCATCCAGCACAGGTTTGTTCCGTGCAATGACACGATCAAGGAAACTATAGGAAAAGAAATATGCAAAGATGTGTAGGAGATGTACATTATTTTAAAGGCTTAGGACATGAGGTGAACATGCAGGGGATAATGGGACATAGGCTAGTTAAGCTCATGAAGGCTACCGTAATTTTAGCCTTCTCCTTATTTCTGAAAGCTCAATAAATCCTTTTACAATACTTTTCACTGGAGTTTCATGAGGTATACAGTTGAAAAAGTGAGACCTGTTTTCATTTCTGCTTCAAGTTTCATGAATATTTAAAAGATGCAGCAACTGAAATCATCTAGTGTGAACAGCCTCAGAAATTGTGTCTTGTTAAACTATAATCAAAAATCATTTTAGGCTCAGATTTATTTATTTTCTTCGGCTGCGCAAGACAGCTTCCATTTACCTGATTCAGTAGAAACATTAGACTATCTGAAAGAAGAAACCAGTCCTTCAATCATAAGCCTGAGTAACCACATCTGTCTTGTGGTGTGTGGGGGGTGTGGGGGGTGAAGGTTAAACACCTCTCCTAGTTTCTAAATGTATTCTTCATTTAAGACAAATATAGCTTTGCTAACAATCTATTTTCCTGGGACCTTGTTCTTTAACCTAATAATTTGTAAACTTGAACTTTCAATAGTGTTCTTCCAGATGACTTTTTTGACATGCACTGTTATTTAGTTATCGGTGCTTCTCTGTAATTTATTTCATTTTGGAGGAAAGAAAAAAGTGAGAAACAACACCACAATGAAGCCTGGCTAAGGATGAATGGGCACTTGCTTTTTAGGCTGCTGCTTTATCAGATGTGTAATTTAATGAAGGATGATGATGTTTGTGCTCAGGTCAGGGGAAAGACAAAGAGAATGAACACTTGAAGTCCAATTGGTACAGCAGCAATGCTGAGTTCACAGGGACTGTAAAAACAAGAGACGTCTCAAAGTCAATTTTCTTTTTAAGCACTCAACAAGTGACTTTTCCCCCCTCATTCACAGAGTCAATTTTTTTTTTCCCCTCTAGCCAACAAGTCTGTAAGGCTGAATATTTACATATTCCACGTTCCAAGAAGGAAAGCTGCAAAATATCAAAATAACTAATTACAAAGAGGACCTTTATATTGAAACATAAACCGTTCCTACAACAGCCCTACTGCTTACAGTAGCTCTAGTGACCTGGTCAACATGAAGAAATCTGCTTTATTAAAATATTAACATTTTTATATCCCATATAAATTTTTTTTTTTTTTAAAACCATAAAAAGCTCCTGGAGTTGAGTTCAAATCAGCTTTTACTTTATAGTGGGTTTCAAAGACTAATGATATACAACACTGTACATTTAGCAGAAAACATATGCTTACTATAAGCATGTTTCAAAAAATCCTAGGCTGCTTCAAAAACATACAGATCTTTGGTTACATATGCTCTACTGCCCAGAATTACCTATGCCCCAAAATTTAAATTCCATCAAAAAATGAAGCTGCCTTTCTTTTTTTTCTCCCTTACTCTCCTTGCTCCAAAACAAAATAGTTAAGTTAAACCCCACATAATTTTGCAGGCTCACTCAAGACTGTAAATATAGAAAAAACAGTGCTCTCGACCGAATCAATCTCTTCCTCAGCAAATGAGACTCAGCTACAACAACGGTGGTGGCTCTGGCGTACCACTCTCTCCAGTCGCACACCAGCATCCCTCCTGAGCTGCTGAGCACACAGCTCCCCTTTGACATCATGGACATGACAACTCCACTGCATGGTCACAGTTCCTCTGATGCAGGGGGTGCTAAAGCCATTGCGTTTGGGTCTACCAAAGTTGGCAGGTCTCAAAAACTTAGGGGTGGACAAAACTTCCAAGTAGTATCAATAAATAAAGAGGTTTCACTTAAAAACCAGAAAATGCATACAAGACAGACAAGTGTCACGATGAGAGTAATAATTGCTTTTTAGACCAGAAGGGGACATATCAAACATGGTTACTGCAGAAACAACCACACATATGATCACCTTGTAATCAGCAACATCTGACTAAAGAAGACTTACAAAGTCCAAAACACCATTGCTTTCTCCTTTTCTGTGCATAAGGAAGACCCATGCTACCCATGTTCAGATTCCAGTTGTGGCCCCACTTCTTTCTCCTAAAGGAATAAGGAAATGAGGAGAAACACCAGAGCTGGACAAAGGACAGAGAGCTCTATGCAAGGAGCCTGGGGAACAGGCAGCAGCTTTTCCTAATTTCCGGAGGTCCTTTGGTGGCTCTTTCACCTGTCCCCTGATGAGCTGACAACCATGAGGAGGAAGGAGATCCGCTTCATCTGAGCTGTGGCTCTTCATGGGGGACAGAAAAAAATGACCATGAAGAGGGGGAGGAAGGTCTGCTTTTGAGCCAAGGAGCTGAGGAATGGCGGGCCAAGCGAACTGCTCGATCCTCACTGCTGCCTCCAACTCCCCTCTTGGGGCCGAAGCCAGGGCAGAAACCTCCATGCCTCTTCTTGAAAGGTGAGGAAAGGCAGTGGAGAGACCGGGTGGAAATCTGTCCTGCCTGTCCCTCCTCCGTCCCCACCTGGGACAAATTCTAGCAACAAGCAAAGAATGGAAATGGTGAATTAATATCTCACCTTTTGCTACAATGTCATTTAAAGCTCCAGCTTTCTACTCTGCTTTGGACACCTTGAAGGAGTAAAAATAAATTAAGCACTATCTTTTGACTACTGCCATGGGCAGGATGATGGCACAGAAGTCACATCTGGGTCACCATGGTCAGCCTGCATATTTTAATGTAAGCTGTAGTAAATTCTGTGTGAAAAAACTGCTAACTTGCTCAGGAGAGGCCACCCAGAGTTATTTCCTTATGTGGTGCAATGACAAGACTATGTAAAAGATACAAAAATTCTTGACTTCTGATAATTATAAATTCACTGGAGAAACGTGGAAATTCTTAAAGGTAGGAAAATCTCTTCATGCTGAAGACACATAGTATTTTATTTTCCTGCATCAGACGCACACGAGAGGCTGCAGCAGGTAGGTGAGTACGTGAGTACTGCAGAACTGCCATTGCAGTAATGTTCTAAAGACTGTTTTAAAGTTTTCCCAATGAATTGCCTTGTGCTGGGGGGGAGGGCAGGGAAATAACAAAAACCAGAAAAGAATCCAAAGCAGCCAACCACACATCAGTACCTCTCCTGTGAGGAGAGGTCATACTTTCCAAAGTCAACATTTTTCTTCCCTCTCCAGT
>NW_009597572.1:0-1435 GCF_000690535.1 Cariama cristata | reverse complement strand
TTTCTACCTGTGTCCAACGCTGCAAGTTGTGCTGGCGAGCAATTGGGCTGTTGTTGATATGCTAATGAGGCGATTAGGCTGTGGGTAAAGAGCTGGAAAAGGGAAAAGTTTCCACCATTAGAGGGAGATCTCCGAGCGCGGACGGGAGCGGCGCAGAGCCTCCGCCATCCGCGCTCCCCGCGCCGCCCCGGAACCGCCACCGTAGGGACAGCGCTCTCTCACGTCAATCCATGAAAATGCTTTGGAAACTTACGGATAATATCAAGTATGAGGAATGTGAGGTAAGCCCTTCCCCCGGCCGGGGCAGAGTCCCGGCCCCGCAGCTTGCGAGCGGGAGCCTGCAGCGTCCCTCCGTCTCTCAATTTCGTTTAGGAAAACTTCTGCTCCTTCGCCAGGCTTCCTTGCGGTCCTGCAGCTGTAGAGGGGCTGAGGTCCTTCCCCAGGAACTTCGGGGCTTGTGGAAACCCGGCTTTGTCGGAAGCATATGAGGAAAGGCAAGCAGGATCCAGCAGCAGTCTGGTCTATAGGTAGATCCTCCGTAGATAAGGCTCTGTAGGATGCTACACTCATGCATATGGATGGATGGATGGATGGATAGATGGATGAATGAATGGATGAAAGGGGAAAGAGACAAAGGAAAGAGAATTATTCTTACATGCCAGGTACCCGAGGTATCCCAATAAATTGACTCAGGACCGACGCTTAAATTCAGCCTTTTCGATGTAGCTGCGTGTTGATTATAGCGAACTGCACAAATTTGCAGGGGTCAGCTGCCGAACTGAAATCACGCGTTTGGGAGCAGTGTTCCCCCAGCCTCCTAATTTTCAGGGCCACTCTTCCGCGGCTTTGAGAAAGAATATTTTAACTGCTTGGAAAAAAAAAAAAATTAAATCCACCTAATTTGGTTTTGGAGCCGTTCAGCACAGACTGTGTGCACGCATCTCTCTCTGTATGTGCATCCATATTTTTAGAAAGAGCGGAGCGTCTTTTAATCTGACAAAAAGGAGAAGAAGAGGAAAAAGAAGAGGCGATGCACACGACCCATGCCTAGTCTTAAACCAGCGAATACTATTGTCACCCGTTTCGCAAACGTTGCCTGTGCAGTGCGTCTAAACCACGCAATAAAGGACTCCACTTTGCAAATGAACGCAGTTATTTGGTCGTGACCCACGCGGGAAGGTCTCCCCAGCTTCGGCGGAGCCTGGCCGACATGCGCCCCTGCCGCTGCTTTGGGCGATGTTGTAGCTTAGGAAAGGGACGGAGGACTCGCCAGACTCACCGCCGACGAAATGATTTGGTGGTTTAATCGCGGATCGAGGAGTTTGGGATAAAGCTGTCCTCCAGTGCGGGAGCTGAGCTCTTAGATCCACTCGCTGGTGGATGCTTGGTTTCTAGGAATGAGGTGTCAGGGGTGTTTGTTGTTTGTGGTTTTTTT
>NW_009597571.1:0-28728 GCF_000690535.1 Cariama cristata | reverse complement strand
TTTACAACTATTTTCCCATCGTATTTTCCCATAGTATTCTGAAGCACATAGAGCCATGCTAGAAGAGAAATTTTCTCAGTATCTTGGGACTTTTAAAGAATACTTAATGTTTACTTTCCAGAACTTTTTATACCTCTACATGTGAAAATGTGGCTTTCTGTGCACATAGCATGTTACTTGGAATCAATGCTATGTGTCTGATTCCCTTCTTAGACCTGTAAAAAATCATATAGAGAAATTGATTTGTACTGCAGTCTCTTTGACTGAAAGTAAAGATTTGTGCATAGCAAACTGTATAGAAATTAAGCACATACATTTATCTGATATCTAATGATTTTACGTCATTTTTGAGATAAGCATATGCCATGTATGATCATTTTCATATTGTTATGATTCCTATCAATTGCTCCTCATAAAATATAACTGTGATTTTCTATTTCCCTGTTCTATTTATTTGCAAAATGCTTTTTGAAAAGCTAAGAAAAAAGATAATTAAATTTGCATCTTCAGAGCAGAAATGTGGTTGTGCACCAATCAGAAACCCACACAATCAAATCATTAAAAGTTTTCTAGAATTTGATTTCTGTGCATATAAAAATCATTTCATTCCTTATCACAAAAATTACGTACACTACAAACCTTCCCATATACCTCTAATTTTAGCATGCTTATGTATTTCTAGACCCCCCAAGTTAACATTCTTCAGTCCCCACCAATCTTAGCCTATTGCTACATAGAAACCGGTTCTGCCTGACACAGAGAGCAATTAATTCACACTGCCAAACACAAGAGGAATGTAATGTTTTTTCAAATATCAAATCAGTCCAATTTCATTTAGACTTAAATGATTTTGCCGGTCCCTCTTCATGTAGATATCTCTGCAGTCAATTAACATTGTCACTTTTAATCTCTAATACTCAGATATTGGTCATTTCCCATTAGAGTCTTATTAAATAGATTCTTATGGTCAGATAGAACCTTCTGCAATGTAATACCTGAGGAGAGAAAACTGACAGTCATTATGCAGCTGGCATTTACTAAAAGGTTAGATATTGCAGATAACCTTAATCACAAATTACACTGCGTATCAGTGAATTAGCTCACAACTTTACAATTCTGCCTAAACAGCCAAGTTTTCCACCCAAACACTCTTAGACTATTACTCAGTTAAACTTAATCATCTATATGCTTCCTAATTAAAATGTTTCTAAGGTTTAGAGCATGAGACGCTACATCAGACTTTCATGTTAGACAGAGAAGCCTGTTTCAAGAGCTTTGGATTCTGCTCCCTGTAAAACCATATTCCCTTAAGCTGTGGACACGTGTCTTCTGCTGGATCCAACTGTGCTGCCCCACCTGCTCGATGAGAACCTGTTATTATTGAAGCTGCCCGTGCTAAATGATTCATTTGGAGAAATCCCACAAGCAGCTCAGCCAGCAGGCTGAAGGGGAGATAAATTCTGGCAACAAGAGCCATTACAAGCAGCTAGAGAGTGACTTCGGATGTGCTATTCTTTCATGGTATGAAGCTCACAAGGAATTGCTGTTTCTCAGAGTGGTCTTTCCTACATGCAAAGATGACAGAGCATAGGAGTCCAGTTTCACAGGGTTTTGCTAGAAAGCAGCCTTCCATGTCTTGTTAAAAAAGACACTCAAGACACTGCAACCCAAGTAGAGGACAAGGATAAGTTTTTAATGAAACTTTGATATTTGGTGAGATTTTTTTGTGACTGATGATTTTTTTTTAAAAAAAAGATTCTGCAAAGCAGCTGAGAACTCCTTTGAGCATAAATAAATAGTAAGGAAATGATGTGTTGGCTAGGATGTAGGTAAATGCACAAATCAATACATCCATCACTTGGCCTTAAATAGTGACAGTTAAACCAGGATGCAGCAAAACCAGATGATAAAATGCCTAATTTGACTGTTTGCTGCCCTTCAAACTCAATAGAAACCCATTGACTTAATGAACAACAGAGCAGATTTGAGTGACTGAAGTGCTTGAACCACTACTGGCTTAATGGTATGAGATCATGACAAAGATTATTAAACAGCAATCCAGATATCACTGGCAATACTTGAACCATTTCCTAGCGGTATGATTAATCATCCACGAACTATTTTGTTGTGGTGCTCACAGGTATGCTGGCAAGTACAGGTAGGATGGCTTGGCAGCAGGGGTAGGGAGGATATAGTTGAGTAGTGGTTTGTAGTGCGTCTTCTTTGAAGACTGCTTACTACATTGATACCATTTTCCCCTGAAAATGTTATACGCTACATAACCAGTTAATGAGTGTCATATAACCACAATGACTTGTCTGCTGACTCTTGCTTACATCTGCACCTTGCCGCACTCACAGATGTCCAGCCTTGAAGAGGATGGCCAGCACCACAGCTGCCTGCCCCGTGTTTCTCACAGAAGTCTGTAACTTACTCCCTGCCTTTTCCCCTTGCAAAGAAGGGCCACCCTTGTCCCGCGGAAGTGTACCTTGCACCATTATATTTGTTTCTATAACAGAGGAGTGGAGTTGCTACACAGAGGAGAAACTAAATGACTCAAGGCTAAATCTGTGGCAAAATGGGGTAACGGACCATGTTCTGATCCCTAGACCTTCCTCCCATTGCAACTTCAGAAAATAAATTATTTATGCAAAAGCTAACTCTATTAATTAGTTACTGCCAGTCACTGTATTCACACATCACATATTTTCATTATGCAACTTTATCAAAATATCTATTTCATCCTAAGCAGTGCATGTGCAAATTTTTTTTCTACTCAGATTTGTTTAACTGATTGCCTGCCTGATCAATCCTACTGATTGTTTATCTCTGGTGGCATAGCAGCACGCACGGAGTTATGCTGCAAACTGACAGGCATCTCACTGTATGGAATAATTCAATGCCTCATTAAAAAAGAGAATTAGACGTGGCTTCAGAGATCAGTGCCAAGAGAATTTTGCAATTTCACATTCTTGTTGATGCAAACTGTAGAGACATGTAGCGTTGATCAGCAGGATATGATTCAAAAGACACTGCAGAGGTCGACGTAAGCTAGCCTGTGTAGGCTTTCTCCTGGGTTACAGAAATATGTGTGGGTTTGTTTATTGCTGAAATCCCTTCCAAAGTACCCCTGTTTACATAGTATTAAGGCAACCCAGGAGAGAAAAAATGGAATAAAGGTTGAAAGCTCAGCATTAATGTTGCTTCTCATGCTTACGCATCAGAATAATTTCTGACAAACTTTAAGACATTATACCATCTATAAGACAATGCCGTTTGGAATAGTCTTACTTCTGTATGCTCTACAGATAAGTGTTATATACTTGAAATCTGGTTTGATTTTATGTTCCAGTGGGATCTACAAAATACATCAAGAGGAAGAGTTTTAAGCAACCTCCAGTCACATGGTTTTCCTATCACTTCCTATAGGGATGAATAATAGTAGTTCATTTGCACACCGAAAAGTTATTGGATTAGCACGTTCATATTTTGAGGCTCTCAGGGAAAATGTGATGATAAAATTCCTACATCCTTTTAAAGTTTTGCTTGGACCTTGACTTGAAAGCTAGCAAACTGCCTAATATCCTGGCAGCTTTCCTTTCTGGACACATATGGAGTTTAGGAAGGGATACACTAAGGCAGCCTAACTTTTCCAGCTGTGGGGACCCACTCAAGTCTCCGAGAGGGACCTCCTTCTATTAGCCTGCCTGCAAACACAGGACTTGAGGATGGAGATGCACTGAGAAACCCAGCTATGTCCTTGCAGATGTTGTGAACAGTAGCCAGTCACATCCTGTACAGCTCTACTCATTAGTGACGCTCATCGCGGCAGAGAAAGGCCGCTTGCATTGCCCTGTACAATAAACCAGGACTTCTGCTCTATTGTACAGAAGAAGGAGAATCTCTGCCTGACTCCTTCCAGCCCAGATGCTCACGATAACCAGAAAGCATCTCTTTGTGTACAAGTTAACATAAATATTACACAGCTCGCTATAGGGAATGACAATGGGAAACTCAGCTCTAATACCCATTAACAAATAACCACTGTTTCATTAAGTTTTGCTGTGAGGACTGCACAGAACAGAAAAACAGAGTGATTTAATATAGATTTCTAGTTGGAACGTTATGATACCTGTAGAATACTTTAGTAAATTACTGCTGTCAGTTGTATTTCTCTTTGAGACTAGGGAAATAGGTTATTGGCACAATAAAACATCTAGAGGCATTTAAAATGTCAGTCTAATAGCACGAACCAGTAAGGCTTTTAATTACCTTCTGTGCAATTTTTTTAATTGCTTCAGTGGCTGCAGTGCTTAGTGAATTCCTGACAGAGCAGCTGCAACTGACTTAATTTGAAACGTTTTTGGAGATCTTGGAGGAAGTATTAAGAAATACAACAGAAATCCAGGGAACTACGTTGGATAATTTACATGGTGAATATGAGGAAATCTTGGGTTCAGTTTCCAACATGGGCAAGAATGTTTTGAACAGCTTGAATGGATATCCGTGTTAGCATTCCCCTGGTCTGGGTAGAAGATGATGTTAGCTGCCTTTTGTGGGAGCCATGCTATGGCACTTCAATTTAAAGAAAGCAAAACCTATCCCTCATGGCCCTGTCAGCAGTGGGGAAAAGAGCAGAGGTTCAAGAAAAAGGCTGAGCACCAGAAATAGCCCCAGGACCCTGGTAGATCAAACAGAACTTACTTTTAGCTTGCAGATGCACTTGCAGCTCTTGAGATCAATCTCTTGTTTTTTTCTTCAAGAGATAAAGCCATTCTATTAACAGGGAAGAAAGCGTATGAAAATTGTCCCCTAATAAAATTAAATTTACAAACAACTGGCACATGCCACCCAAGGACTATCCACACTGATCACAGAGGCGGACTTGAAGAATACCAAGTAACCGAGTGAGTTCGCTTTTTCCAGCAGAGACAGCAAATGGCCACTCGAGCTGGAAATGTTGCCTAAAACCCAACCACCTCAGCTGCAGCTCTGTGCTGCCCATAGTGTGAAACAGCACTTGGGGAATGTCATTTCTCTTTGCCCACAGGCATATAAGGCTATGCCTGACCAACCCTTCGGCAGTAGATGCAGGATTAGATTGTCCTTGCCGGGAAGCAAGGTGACTCCAGCAGAACAACCTGGTGACTGTAGATTGTCATGCAGACCGTATATACCGTATATACTGCCTTGCATCCTGCCCTCTCACAGCACAACCTAGGAGACATTCCTCTGCCAGTCTGCAAAGACTCAGGCCCACCCAAAACCATGTGCCACCTCCAGTGAAGCACTCCCAGCCTCACCCTCTCCAGCCTTGGACGATCAGCTTGGCTCCATCAGTTTGGCACTGCTATCCCATACAACTCACTGCCACTGCCGTGGTCTCAAAACGACAGGATAAGTGAGGTCCAGCTGTTGGCCCAACGCTGCAGAAGCTTCCTAGCAGAGGGAGGTTGGGACTGGGAAAATCACAGCAGAACTTCAACCTATGGCTCTCCGGCAGGGCAAAACCATATGCTTTCACGTTTATTTCATACTACACTGCACTCTGTTAATAAAATGGACTTTTAATCCATTTGAAAAACCACACGGGGCACAGATCCATCTCGCAAACCTTTTCCTGGGGTTTATCTTGATTAGGTTGTAAAAATGCATCATTGAAAAGGATTAGCTAACATGCTCTAGCATTTTTTTCAAAGGGTGTTTCTACCCTATAAAAGCACAGCAGTATCATATTCTAACTAGAATACGGTTAAAGGAATTTTTTTTCCTAATAAAATTGCAGGGAAGGTATTACACTCTAACACAAACAAGAAGGTGTGGACCTCAATCACACAATTGGTACACAAACTAACAATATCTAAAACACTTCAATAATTGTAGTCAGGACAAATTCTCAGAGGCATGATGATTACAAGGACACATCGCAGAAAGAGGGAAGAATAAAATATTGCCTATTCCAGCACATTGATTCTGGTGGACATTTAGAGTCATAAAATAAGACTATTCATCAAAAATTATTGGACTTCTTGTTATCAATTCTAAGTGGAAAAGATGTGCATTTTCTAGCTATTAATTTTTGTCTTCCATTGAAACTGGGAGGAAAACATAGACACTAAGTAGAAATGTACCGGCAACCTTTCTAAAGTGAGGTTTTAGTTAAATATACAGAGAAGTCCTTAGGGTGAATATTTAATAGCAATTTTGAAGGTCAGCTATAGTCAGTAAACAGTTCTATAAATTATGTTGAAAAATTCTTTTGATCAGTCCTTGCAATAAATCCTTTTTGTGTAAACTCCAACATATTCTACTGGGCCCTTTCTGATTTCATTCATACTCACATAAATCAACAGAAAATCCATGGAAGTCAATGGAGTTACACTGAAAACAGAAACTTTCCATTTGATTTTTCTAGGAAGCGTAAATTCATTGCATCAGTTTTCAGGATTAGTATAGTTTTAGGAGAACATGTGCTGGTGATAAAATCCACCAGAAGATCTTACACTCCAGTAGTCTAAAAATTCATCTTTACCAAATACTTGTCATAATTTAAAATAACCTATTTAAAGGGGAGAGGATGTCAGATTTTACAGAAGCTGGAGGAACTGGATCAGTATCTTTAATTTGAAGCAAAGTGAGATGATTAGATTTAAAGAGGTTTTTGTGGTTATTTTAACTCAGAACACAGAAAATAAATTTTGTTTATGACTCGGTGTTATAGGACAGATTTTATCCTGCCTAGCACACCACGGTGTCTTTTTTGTTTGTTTGAATATAAAGATTGCATATTGTTAGATGTGCATAGAGATAAATGCAAAGAAAAAGCCAATATAATAAGGCATCATTATCATCAGAACTAAGAAATCCTTCTTGTAACTGGGACAGTTATATGATCCTGTGCAAGCATTTTAATGTCCTATAGACAAGTCGCTTTTCAGAATGATTAGGTCTCTTCTTTACTTAGCTGCCTATTTTCACAAAACATCTAGGAGTAATCACTGATTTCTTTGTCAGCTTTGGTTGGACAACATGTTTAAAAGTTGCTAGCAGGTGTGCACTGAAACAGTATGACTGCATCAGCCTTTTTTTCCAGAGGATTAGACTAAAATATTATTCTCTAATAGCAGACTGGTGGATGTGTGGAAAACCACCTAGATATAAGCCTAAGGAAACACAGACTTCTAGCACAGTAACAGCCAAGCCTGTTGCCCAACCTGACATGTAGTTAGCATCAATGTTTTTCTGAAAAAGAAATGCAAATCGGGTACTAGTTTTATTTGTTTTAAATCAGAAGCTTTCTGGTTTCTTGTTGCAATTCCATTTTCATTAAACGTTGAAGCAGTTTAAGCAAACAAAAAAGTTTGGCAAATTGCCGCCCAAAAATCAAAAACTCCTGCTGACACCTTATGAGTTTATGTGGAATGAAAATACGTAAGGAGAGTAGGCAACAAAATCAAGTGAGCAAGGTACATGAGAAGAAGCAGAAGAGGACAGCGACACCTTTACAATGAGAAATAACATTTAACATGATAATTTCATTTATGTTGTGCTGCAAAAGTATCCCTAGATTCTTTAGCAAAGGTGAGGAAAAATTCACATACTTCTCCCAGGTGTATGGTGTGTTGTTTTAATTAGGCGTTCCTCCTCATGTCAGGAAAAAAGTATAGAACCATTCAATATGTAAGTATTATGCTATAAATTTATATGGTATGAGCTCGGAGGACCCTTAAAAATAGGATAAATTAGAATAACTTTTTATACTTAAATTCTGCAACTCATTCAAACACCATAAGCAGTGTATTGGAAGGCTACGTTTTTTATCTGATATCACCGTTCTCATTCATCTATCAATTTTTATTCATTACTAGCTTCATATTACAGAATTTTATTGGATCATTGAATAATGTTTTCTGTTTTTCTCTTTCTGATTAATGTGTTTATTGATGCAAAAATAACAGATACTAGTTTTGGGAATAAAAAGCAATATACTGAATTGAGCTTTAGTGTTAATTTCTTTACCAAAGGGTCTAAAAATAAGGAATTAAAGTATCTGCTTCCATTTATCATTTCACCTACACAAGTTCCAGTATCCTGTTATATGCAAGAGGTTTCACACTTAAGATAAAGGTTTAATTATCAGGTTGCTGCTACAATTGTGATATATTCTCAGGTAGCTATATTACCTGTGATCTCCTAGCAGCATTTCAATGTTGTAATTTTAACCAACGAGACTCTTCATTTTACATCTCCAGAATATTGTTAAATACACTGAACGACAACAAATTTTTTATTGATCTTAATGGAGGTGTTTGATGCTAGCTTTGTTTCACTCTGACATCCATTTTAATTCCTTTTATTCCTTGCAGTCTTGAGTTTGGCATAGGACAATACAATTCATTGAGGCTCTAATATGTTTAATTATGCTCAGTGGAATCATGTTTAAAATTCATTCTAGTTCTAACAGACGTATATAAGCCAAATGCTTCCATAAAAAGAAAACTCAATAACTGGAGGCTCCACAAATTTCAATTCATTCCATGTAGTGGAAAGGGAGGGTAATCTCTTTCCCATCTGCATACTTTGACGAGCTATTTTAGTCCACAAGTTCCTAAATCTGACGTTATAACTTCAAAAAGGCAAACTCAGCTGTCCAGAGGCAAGTTACAATCAGCAAAATATATCAGCTAGCCCTCCCTTGGGCACAAAGCTAGAAAAAAAAAACCCACACCAAAACAGTGGATGCCTGAAGACATTTTTAAGGAAGAGGTCACCTGCCAGTTTAAAAGTAGAAAGATGAATGGGTCTTACAGTACCCTACACTGTTCACTATGCAACCAGTAGCACCAGCGTGAAGATGCTGGCTGTTCCTGTGCATTAGGCTTACCAAAACACACTGCGGAACGAGCATGCCAAAACCCCTCCTCAACCAGTCTGTAGCCTTACCCTCATTCCCGTTCAGCTTCACTCGCTCTCACCGGCCAGCTGCCTGAGCACTTTTCTACCAAGACCGCTGTGGGATAACAAGGCTTGGTGGTAGTACTGCCAGGGTCCCTCTGTACTTAATTGACCTTGCAAGGGAGGACCACTTCGTTTTAAGCCATTCTTCTGTTTACACTCTAAGATCTCTCACTGGCTTGACAGTCACAATTAACCTCTCCAGCAGCTACCTGGGTTTGTCCCTACCAGATGATATTTAGCAGGGTGACTTACTTTGCCTTTAACCCTTTCTGTGTTGGCCTTTTCAGCTATTTACTGAGTTGCCTTCTTTTTTATTAGCAGCCCAGTGATCTCCAGAATTATAAGCAAGGAAAGTTCCAGCAGGCAGCAAATCCAGCTCGACACCCATCACTATTCTTGGTAGAACTAAGTTCAACCACCTCTAATTTCTAGCACTATGCAAACATACAGTGTAAAGTTGGGTAATGCTATGAGGAAATCCAAGAGCCAGAAGTAGAATTGTATATTAAAGACATAATCAGCATTAATTTCACAAACTACCCTGTCCAAATTTCATTCATTCATAACTCTTGCAGTATCACTGTTGGTGTTTGAGATCTGAAGAGTATCAGCTCTCTAATAACATGTTGGAGTCAACACTATAGTCATACATTGCTGCCTAGCATCCAGTTCACAGGCTCTCCCACTAAGTATCCTCATCTTTGATATGTTTCGGGCATGCATGAGAACTCCAGGCAATGTCACTTCCATTAGCTTACCACTGACTGGAATAATATGGATCATTAAATGTGCATTTTGTTTGAGTGTGGAATTTTGCCTAAACATTCTCTTAGTTTTCCATTTTCCTCCTCTATTTTCAGCCACAATTTTCCTTCACTGACCAGAAGATCCTAGAAATAATTCAATTCTTCTTTGCTCTTTTCCTTTCCGCTGTTGTTAACTTGAATGGTCATTCTATTTTTCTTTGTTAATGATTAGAACACTTTTTTTGTTCTGGGTTGTTTTGTGATCCACCTTCTCTAGTAATTTTAACTTTCCTACTTTAATGTGAGTAGGATTATAAGTAGTATTCTAGATAATGGCCAACTCTACCATATGGAGCAATAAAAATGCTTGGATGTCCTTTTGATTTATACTGCACAGGACTAGTAATTCAATTCACTCCACTATTTGATTTGTTTTTCATTGCCAGTACGCATTGGGATGAATACTTTAGGGACTATTTTAATGCAGAAATATCTAGATTGCTTTATTTTTTCCAGATATCAGCACATTTTCCAGTTTATGAATAGCTTTTGTTTTTATTATTTATTCATTTACCTGGACTGAATTTCATTTGTCACTGTAGGTCCCATAATCTAGATGTCTTCCCAAACAAGCTATACTGTACACGTGGGATTTTTTTCTTTATACACTCAGTTGATGTTAGCATTACTACTTGGAAACTCAGCTCGTCATTAATTAAGAGGCATATTCTGCTGATGCCAACTGCAGCCTTCCCCTGTACGGGTCTATTATGTCAATCTGTCACAACCTGACACTAATGTAATATTTGTGTTTCAGCACAAGCCTCACTACAACATCTGTTAGGAAGTCTGAGTTTGGGACACACAAGCAGTAGAACTACTTCAGCTAACTGTAGTTTTCACCTTTGGCTTCAAAATCCCTTTTGGACTATTATGAAAAGTCTTCTAGGAATCTAAATACGATTATCGTTATGTCTTCCTTAATGACCAGGAGAGAAACAGTTTATTTTTCTTACTGAATTGCTAGACCAGCAGTTAGACATCCCCATGTACTTTTCCCTGAGACACTCATGAGTATTTCACGGACATGTGTATGCTTAAAATTACATCTAACTGTACTTTGTTTTTTGTCAGTATATTACAGTAAGCAAGCCTATAACATTCATTCAAATGTTTGCAAAAACATACATTTAAAATGGAATACTTTTAAAAATACTTTTTTCTATCAAAACTCAGTATATATAATACAGTAAGCCTAAACAATAAACCAATTTATTTAGCATGATCTAGAATGCTTATCACTCATGCTGGAAATACTGATTTCTCACATAAAAGGTATGGCCTTTACAGCTTACCATCCTTTTATTTTAGCGCTGCCCCGAATTAGTGGAAATGAAAACTTTCCTTGATTGAGGTGCACCATGTTTTAAGTCCCTCTTATCTTCCAAAAGGGTTTAAGAGTCATGCCATCAAAGTCAAGCCCAGCAAATCTATAATATAAGTAATTCTGAGGCCTTCTAAAATAAGACTTAAGGAAATTACTAAAAATAGGTTGAAAAGCTAGAGTATGAAAAGGGCGAAAAGAAATAATGACGTCACACATGAACATTAAAATCTAGTAACACATTGTTCAAAGTTGGGAATTCCCTCCAGGAAGATCAATTTGCTACTCGTTGCTTACTATAAACATTTCTATTTGCCTTCAGACTCTACAGAAGATAAATTTAGGTAAAAGTGAGTTTTTCACAGACTTCTGAACAAACCTTTTAAAAAACTGTTTTGTTTGACAAAGGTTTGATATTTCTTCTGTACTTTTATGCTGAGCATCTAAACTTACATAGAGAAGTGATCATCCCTTTGTACTCTGCGCTGGTGAGGCCACACCTTGAATACTGTGTTCAGTTCTGGGTCCCTCACTATAAGAAGGACATTGAGTTGCTGGAGCGTGTCCAGAGACGAGCGACAAAGCTGGTGAAGGGCCTGGAGAAAAAGTCTTATGAGGAGCGGCTGAGGGAGCTGGGGTTGTTTAGTCTGGAGAAGAGGGGGCTGAGGGGAGACCTGATCGCCCTCTACAACTACCTGAAAGGAGGTTGTAGCGAGGCAGGGGTTGGTCTCTTCTCCCCCGTAACTAGCAATAGGACAAGAGGAAACAGTCTCAAGTTGTGCCAGGGGAGGCTCAGGTTGGATATTAGGAAGAACTTCTTCACTAAGAGTCGTTAGGCATTGGAATGGGCTCCCCAGGAGGTGGTGGAGTCACCATCCCTGGAGGTGTTCAAAAAACATTTAGATGTGGTGCTTTGAGATATGGTTTAGTGGGTTTGGCCGGCATGGTGGCATCGGGTGTACAGTTCGACTTGATGATCTTTGAGATCTCTTCCAACCATCATGACTCTATACCAGTAAATTGTAAGGATTTACAGGGGTAAATAACCTCCAAATTTCAGGGGTGATCCTCTATTACTCATGCATTTCTCTACTGCTGGAAGGCAACAACAGTTTTTACTGCTCAGGTTGCGTCCTTTAATGTCTTTGATTGTGGACTACTACTATCAGAATCATTTCACACAAAGGGTAGTTATGTTCATTTAGCAAGGTATCTGGCAGTGTTGTTAGCAGCAATGTTTACTAAGGCAACTGCATCCACACAGGAAAAAAAGTGATATCCACATTACTTGAAATGCTAGAGTGAGTAAATTACATTTTTCTTATGGAACAATGTTATATAGGATAGGATTCTTGAAGGAGAATATATGGCTGTATTAGATAAAAATATTAAATAATAAACGCAAGCCAATTCATGCAGGTAATTCCATAGACCTGAAGCAAGACATGTCTACCTAAATTGGACTTAGCTTTCAGTTTCACAAGCTTCCTGACAGAAGGAGGATCAAAGCATGAGGTACAACAGGGAAGAATTTTTGCCATGTTTCTGAATGGAACATGCAGCATGAAAATGGCCAGGACGTAATATCCAAACTATCCAATGAAACACCAATGGAAAGTAGTAAACAGACCACAATAAGATGTGTTGCTTATTTTTGGTTCTTTCTTTTAAGTAGTCACTCTCCCTTACACATTCCCTATCTTCTGTGCATTTTTATGCTTGTTATTGTTATTTCCAGCATGACTTGCAGCTTCCAGGAGCTAAGCTTGAAATAGTCACTGAGGCTTTTTTGCTGCAAAACCAAAATACGTGAAGAATCAGTACTGTATTATCTCTACAAACATGTACTCTTCCCTACTCATTTTGCAGTTCTCAATCTAGTGGATGTCAGGGTATTTAATATGGCCCATTCTTCATGGAGAATAGTCATTCCATTTGCTGCTGTGAGATTGATAGTGCTGTGTGCTATCAATCCCAAAAGCTCTGATGCAGGCCATGGACCTCAACCAAAAGATTCCTTTCTGTGCTATCAATCTCGCAGCTCTGTACTCTCTCCAAGTCTTAAATCAGCCTGGTTGATATCTTTCCAGTTTCTGTATTCCTGCATCAGCAGTCTGGCTAAACATGGTCATCATTCACTACCTCTGTTTCAGCAGTGGTTACAAACACAATATCACTTTCTGCAACGTTACACTATTATTATTGTCATTACTATTTATTTGTATTACAATGGCACCCAAGATGTGAAGTGCTTTCTAAACCTAGAGAAAACCACAGACTCCATCCCCTAAAGTGGAAGAGCCATACAGGGACTTTTTACCATAGTAGGGCTTTCAATCTTAGACAGCACAGATAAATATAAACCACAACAGGTTTGTGTTGAATAACAGGCAACTGCAACGTTTGCTCCTTACAGATGTTGCCATCTTTAATACACTGAGCTTCGAGGCACCACAAAGAGTTCCTGTATGTTGGAGTGGAAAGGCATAGGTTCCCCGGCTCTGATAGGAGCACTGCTGATTACTTTGCCTAATGGCCATTAAATGACCTCCTTAAATACTCTCAAAAGACCTTACACGCAATGTGCTCCTGGAAAATACTTTGTGGAAATGTGAACATTAAAAAAAATCATTAAATCGGGTTTCTTGTCTTCTTTTTTACATGGCTCAGTTCTGATTTTTTAGGCTAAGCGCATCCATAAGGTGTAATTTTTACAAACAGGCACCCAGTAAAAATACCTTTACAATTTGGGTCTTGGGAGGTAAGGGAAATCTTGAGTCAAAGGCTTATGGCTTACATAGAGAAGAGCTGAAATGTCCCTCGTATTCAAGTCTTAATATAAGCTGATAATTAAACTCTTTACCATTATTGTTGAATGTGGATTTTAAATCCTTAAAATATGGGAATGTCAAGTCACCTTTCCCACTGAGACAATTTAACAACTGAAATTTATGAACCATACCCTTCATTATGACTTCCATTATGAAAGAGGATCTTAATTTTAAGCCCATTCCATTTTTCAGTAGAAGGCTGATGAAATAGTATGAACCATAGCTTCTACAGAGCTTCTTCTGTACAAAAATGATTAGATAATATCCTGTATGAGTATTTGGGTCTACACAGTGTTGCTTGTGTGAATCAATGTGTTAAGTCCAAACTAGGTACTTAACCAACTAGCTACTTACTTCGCTCTCCACCTTGGTAATACAGGAAATAAAAGAGTACAAGGACTCAGCATAAGACCAAGTAAACTGCCAAAGGTATACAAGCAGCAGCAAGAACAGATGAAGTATCACTGTTTCTCCCTCTGTGGCTGAAGTGCAGAGCTAGATGTGCGTACCCCCGTTTAGAGGTCAGAATACAGAAACGAGGGAGATGTCAGTTTATCCAGCTGAACCAAACCAGATAAAAGGTAAGATAAAAAGAAGTACTGAATGATGGATCTTGTATTTTTCATTTTTGTTCATCTTTTGCTAATTAATATGCACAATAAATATTTCTGGACAAGCACCCTGCTTGGAATGCCAAGATGAGAATCTGTAATGCGAATCAATAATTTAGTGGCGACTCTATTTACTATTCTATTTTTGCTGCCCATAAAGGCTGTCACAAAGACTGAGGCCCCACCGTGCTACACGCTGGGCAAAACAACTCCCTCTGAAATGTTCAGTGTCTGCAAACACAACAGACCATGAACAGAAAAGGAAAGGGAAAATAATGCAGTGACCAACTCAGTGAAGAACTGGAAATTACACTCATGACTCCTAAAAGGTGATCCACTGCTCTGACTGGGACACGTGCTCTGCAATCTTAGGATTACAGAGTTATTTGAAAAGATGTATGATTTTCTCTTAACAAGCAGATTCTATACCAGGCAGGGCAAAGCAGCAGCCTGCTAACGTAAAAGGGGAAAGGATGTAAGTCAGATAAAACTGGTAACAGAGAATGCGGTGATAAGAAAATAACAAGTGGCAGCTGATGGAGATGGGGAAAAGTAGTGCTGGGTTCATCTTGAGTTCTTGAAGGTGGGAGCTGGAAAGGGACCTCCCCTTACGGGTGGAAGAGGCGATGTGACTGTCCATGGCAGGGCCCCGTGCCAGCATGCTCACCTGTTGGGCTATGGGCAGCAGAGCAATTGCTAGAGGATACTCAGGCTGCTTAGGCTAGACTGACAGCCTGAGCTCAACAGCTATGTAGGTTTAACTGTAAGAAAGATGAAATTAAGTCTAGAAAATCCCTGCAAAATGCAAGGCTCAAATGGAAAGTTTAGCTAAACAAAAAGCTCCACTGGAAAAAATAATAATCAGTGAAAATCAAGAAAAATCATCTTCGTATGTAAGTTTTGAACAGATTTCATCAAAACTGATAATTTCATGTAAAAACACAGACAGGTGAAATTAAAATGCAATATTTCAATTGGCCCAAGGAGTTGGGCCAAGTAGTCAAAGACAGAGATGTTTTTAATCACCAACAAAAGGTCCTTTATTAGTCTCTGACATATTTTTATTTTCTCTGATTAATTTATATATGTGAGGTCCATGGACTACTTATAACGCACGTTTTTGTAGGCATTATCTGCTGTAAATACTCTCATCTTTCAAGGACAGATTTCTTAATTTTAAATTGAATTTCTTTTCATTCTAGAAAAGATCTCATCTAGTCAACTTCAGTCTGCAATGAATGTATTTAGTGAACTAATTTATTCCTTTCTCAGAATTATAATTACTCATTTTTTATAGAAATTATGTTTCGTGCAAGAAGAACTGTTTTAACTTTCACTGCTTATAGTGTGAGACTATAAAGATGCTTGTATGAATCTTACAGTAATTTCTTTACAGAAGACAGAAATGAGGATATAAAAACCTGAAATACAGTTCACTTAGATTGCAGTTTAGTAGAAGTGCATGACACTTTATCAGTTGTATAAGTCCTTCTAAGTAAATTATGTTACAGTGATGATGCTATTAATCTTGCCTACAGTATTCTCCCCATCATAAGAGATATCTCAAATATACTCAGGCTCTACTAAAGAAAAATACCACATGCTCATTTATCCTCTATTAAAGAAAAATAATGGAAGCAAGGTAATTACTTGTAATAGTGATGTAAAAGCCAAAACATGAACATATGCCAAAAACAATTGGGAAAAAATGAACAGTAAATTGTACCAGTAAAACTGTTCTGTTTTTCTGCAATAAAGCAAAGTATAAAGCGACTCCATAAAGCTGTTAATGTAATGTAAATCAAGGCCTCCAGAACTAAGGTCATGCAAAAAATGAAACTTTCTTAAGCCAGGAAAGCAAAGTGAGGAAAAAATTTGTGTTATATGGTGTATATACTATCCTATCTATGAAACAATGGTGGCCAAGATGAAGCGAGAAAGGATATACAACAGCATACTGGATACGAATGGGACAGAGGACTCATCAGCATGCAAAAAAAAAGTCTGTTTAAGGGAAGGATAATTTAAAGGTTATTTCAACGAAAGCAAATTAACTGCACAGAGTTCAATATCAGCTTCAGCATTACAATCCACCCTAAATACTAATGAAGAGAGCAAACAGCTAGTATTTCTTCCCCCTCTACGACATGTGATGTTGGATCACAGAGAGTTTAGAAGAATCATTTAAAATTAGTTACTAAGCCCACTCAGAAAGAAAAATATTTATTGTTGCTTATTGGCTTTCTTTTGGAAGGAGGATAGTTCTGCTGTATTGCAAAGAACAACCTTTAATGTGATATTTTACATCTGAGTTCCCATAGCTATCAAAAACCCTTCATTTATCATAAAACTCTGACTTTAACTGCAGTGATTCAAACACTTCTACACGAAAATTGAAGTTGCCACAGTAGTCCTCCCAGAAGCCAGGACACGAGCTCTGGATAGATGTGTATGCCCAGCACTGAGGGGGCCAAGGGAATACCATCAGCCCCTACGCAGTATGGGCGTCACTGCAAAATGCCGGTGTCCTACACGGTGTGCTGAAGGACCAGGGGGATGCACCGGCCCTGATGGCCAGGAATGAATGTGGAGGTGACAAAGTGACCCCCCTGCACTGGGAGGGCTGGGATCACTCGGCTGGATTCATACCCACGCATGAGCTCTGGGGACAGCTGCCTCCGCAGCGCAGCAAAAGCCCCCAAGACTTCCTTGGGGCTGTTTTTCTGCCTTGTGACTCAGAGGCCAAAGCCAGGGCGAGAAGCAGATGGACTCTGCTCCTGTCTCATGGGGAGCTGCTGGCTCTGGGCTTCTCAGCTCCCGGCACGTTCTCTGTGCAGGTTCCCTTTACTCTGGCTTCCTAGAGGACCCCAAGTTCCTGCCCTTAACAGTGTGAATTTATTGCCTATGGGAAGTGTTAGAACAACACACGCCTCACCTGAACCTCTCTTTGTGTAGGCTGGGGCAAGGCGGAGGTGGGACCCTGTATCAGTGGGGAAAGCCTGCTTGGCCCTGCTTTGCTGAACTCTTCCCTACCCTTTTGGTACCACTCCTTACACTGCTTTGGACGCTCTTACAGGCTGAAAGAGTGGCGAGTAAACACATCTCAGTGACACTCTTACTAACTTAGATCACTGCAGAATTTGTTCGTATTTAACATATTTATTATACGTTAACATATGATGTGCCTAACATACTTACAAAAGCTGGCACTGTTGTAACAGGCAGCTAAGTAGAAGCCAAATGAAAGCATATGCCACACCAGTTTATAACCAATTTACATTCCTTCAGCATTTTCTTAAAATCACAGGGAATTGAACCCCTTTTTCATTGATTTAAACCGTTCGAGCAGAAGTGTTTATCATGTGTCTATAGCTTGTGTCAATGCACAGCAGTGTTTTTATACATTGTTGCACAGAGTAGCTAAAATTATTTCAGTAAACAAAATTATTTAATTTTCCCATATATCATCATTACATTAGGCTGAAAGCTCAACATGTTTTTCAAAGCAAAAGAAATGCCAACAATGACACACAGAGGCTTCATCTTCCAAACCTGCAATTGTCAAAGGAAACATAATTTTTTGGCTTTTACACAATTTATCCTGCTGCACACACTTAAATTTCAATGCCTGATAACTGCTTCTGTGTATGTGCTGAAATATTTGCAGGCAGAAGCTAAGTATGTGCAGGAAGAAATGCATCATTAGCTTCTGCATGCATATTACTGAAAATTGGAACAAAACGCCCTAAGGAAAGGATCTCATCAATTTACAGTTGAAATGGTCAAAGACCAATGGCTAAAAAGCACCATTTAATCATTCAACAATATATTGTGCTTGTTGTTTGCTTTAGGCTTTTTTATACGGACTCTGACATATGTGTGGGTGTACGCATCTTCTGGCCCGAATGTGAATTAGATCAGATAAAATACATATCAACTCAACGGGGTGCCCCAAAACACTCACCAACCAACCCATCCATTGCTGCATTTGCCATCTTAAGCAAATTCAATTTCTTTCTTTGTGATAAAATAAGCCAGTTCAAAGTAGATAACATCTCACAATAATGAGTCCCAAAGCTGTAATTTAACACAAACCTAGCAATTCTATTATACAAGACATCCAGTTCATTAAAAACAACAAGCCAGCTTGTATATGATCTGTATCACCACAAATCAAATATCAGCAAACTGAGCCGCTGGGAAATACATGGTCCAGTTGAAAGAAAAAAAAATTTAAGCAATGTAATCACCTCAGAAGACAGCTAATTTAGATTAAATGTTCAGAAGAAATTATTTTTAAGATCCATTAATACTGAGATAAAGGTGGTTCTCACCCAGTAAACTTAAAAAACTCTTAACTCTACCCTATATAAATAATGGCATATTCATAGTAAATATAGTCATACTAAATGTATTATTGAAAATATCTCTGAGTTTTCTCAGCCAAATGGCTCATAGTATCAGAGGTCTGGTTAACAAGTATTAGTTTATTTACTGGAACTCTGTGTAAAAGACAACAGCAATCCATTTACAAGATATAACCGAAATAATTTGGACTCAGTCCTTCATTTCTTGAGCTGCTGGACACCTGGCAACTCTCATTATCTTTAATGAGAAGCTTCCAAACCTTTTCAAAATATGAATACTGGGGACAATGGGACCCCAGCTGAAGCATCTTATATATTTTAGCATTCACACCAATACAACGCTGCTAGCTGTGTTGCATTATATTTGCTTCACTTTGTTTAATGGAAAGAATCTATCAGGTTTAATGCTAATGAAATATTTTTTAAATTCCTCTAGGCTCAACAAAAGGCAAGAGATGTGGCCGATACACACCGTTCAAGTGGTCAATTCTAGTTTTAAAGTAACAATGTATAACTCTTTCTTACAGGTTTACCATTTTAATTGCTCTCTCTAATTTTACATCTAATAGACCATTCAGAATGCTTTGAAAATGGTATACATATTACCGCAGCAATTTGGTTACTGCCTTACCATCCATCTACTGAATTACTCACAATGTATTTACTGACACAGTATCTGAATATTCACAGGACATGAGCTGGGGAACAGGGTGATGTTGTGCGGTCAGGGGCTGAGTTGAGATCCCATTTTGGGATTCACATAAACCACACCGATCACAGGAGAAACACATCTGGAAGTGCAAAAAAAGGCAGGGAATGCGCCTTTGCCTCCAATGAGGCTCTGTGCCTCCCTAAGGCACACGTGCAAAAAGGAGATTTCTGGCTGTTAAAATGTGCAGTTTATAGGGCCATTCCCCCTGCTTCCTGCAAAGAAAAAGCAATAGCTGGGTTATTTTGTTTTTCATATATAGGAAACACAGGTTCAAATTTGGTTCTCTAAATGCTACAGACTATATCTTTCCATGGGACTAGGACATCACAAAGCATGGAAAGCATGACTAGTACAAATCACAGCCACTGACAGAAAAGGCCAAATCTACCTAGCAATGAGTCTTGGTCTTAATTGCACCATCAAGCAAAATGACATTTCTTGCAATAATCAAAGCTACACTACACCAGCTTAATAGGGAAGCAAAGGGGACAATATTATAATCACCACAACAAACTGCTGACACACCAAACAGAGCAAAGCTGTCCTTAATACAAACTTAGTTCATCCCCTTAAGAAAATCTACTTTAAATTGTCTTATCATGCTTCTGTAATGGTTGAAGAGGGACCGGTGCTCCCACTGGGCAGACACGGACATCAAGGTGTCTGTAAGAATCTGGCTACCTGGTGTGACTTTTGCTGTTGTGTGCCTTGATGTTTTGAGAATAAAGCCTTTGAGAGTTATGTGCCTTGCTCACAGTAGTGGTTACTGATACACAGCTGGGAGAAGAAAGCCAAGAACTATTTTCAATGCTTCTTGAGGTTGCTGCCTTGGGATTTGCCTACTTACAACGTAACAGAATTGGGAGAGTCCTCACAGAGTCTTGGGTAGGCATATGGGTACTATGGATGCTTGAATACAACATCCATTTCCATACAAATAATGGCAGCACTAGCAGAAAGGCAGTATGTTAATTAACATCTCTGTGACTTGGAGGAAAGACAGGACTACAACTTTGACAAAGCCTGAGAAATGTCTCTGCCACCTCCAGAGACTTCCTGGCTTCAGGAGGAAGAAGCAGTAACTCACTTTGCATGAGGAAAAGGAGCGAGAGGCACCATGCATCCTCCTCCACTTAGATCTGGCTTAACCTCACTGCAAAAAGGATTATACAAGGCTATGAGGAAGCCTTAGTGGGTGTTCCCTACATCCTGGCACACAAATCCCACGAAAGGAGACTGTAAGAGCTACTAAAGTCCTGGGAGACTAAGTCAAGTGATTTCCAAGTAGCTAAAGATTAGCCACCCTGCTGCAGACATTATAGAATCAGTAACAGTTCATCAGGCAATTTCTATAGTGAGATACCTGCTATTCCAAAAATGGAGATCACTAGGCAAGAGGTGATTTTAAAGATTTGCTGTCTTTTCATGAAAAATTCAGAAGATTAGGTTCATACTCATCTGCACACAATAATTGACTCAGAAGAGAGGTAGCATTAAGAGAAAAACTGTTTGATGAAGGTGAAACTTAAGACACATTTTTTTCAGACTGTCTCTCTCAGTTTTGGGAGCCTTAATGTGCTGACTGGTTATGTCCTCTTTCAGAAGTGACCAGGGCACAGAAAGACAGAATTTTTTTATATGCACAACTTCTCCTATCTGGGCTTGAACAACTGTTTCTATGTGTTAAAGGTCTAATGACAGAAGGTTATCTTGTCTGTATAAAACATACAGAGGAACAATTATGCTATAAACTAAAGATAATTAGAGAATGGAAATGTTGAGTATTTCTTCCTATACAAATTTGGAAAAAAAATTATACAAGAAATGAAAATTCTAAAATTTCACTTTGCAACCATCAAAACCTCACTTTGTTTCAGCATTTCCAAATGTTTTCAAGAGCCTTCAAATTCTCTGCAACCGTAGCAGTGAACCAGAAATGTGAGGCTTCCCAAAATACTCCAGGGTCAGGGAACACGTTAGTCCTGGGTCGGTCCCCAGCGCCCCAGTAAGAGAAATTTGCCTGACAGGCTCCAGCGATGCCAAGAGGCCAGGAAGTCCGCATGTGCTGCCAGTCCAACAGGGAGCACGGACTGGAAGCAATCTCTGTTACATTTTCAGCTGGGATGTTTTAATTTTATGGCAAGTGAATTTTCTCCTGGAAAAATGACTGTGATGGCAAGTTCCCAGACCTCAGTCCTGCTCTCTCTGAAATGCTTCCTTGAACAGGATGGACAGTGAGCAAAATCCTGGAGGCTTGGATCACTCAGGCTGATAAGGACACATTCTGCAGCAAGGGATGGGCTTCCACGGACTGGAAACCATCCCAAAATACACTGAAATATGTCAGATACCAGGCACCAAAGAAACACGGACATATCCCCCTTTAGCAGTGTGTGGGGTGCCAGCGTAGCCACTAAATCAGGTCTCAAACATGTGAACAGTGTTTAACAGCCAGCACCTGCTGCCTCGTGTATTGTGTGCACAAGGCTTCACGTAATGTCGCACGTTGCAGAACTGCTGACTGGATTCTGAGATTTTCAGTTTGCAGTAAGGGAGCTTGTGGTTGAATACATTAATATCACAAATACATACATAAATCAGCAGTTTACTTGATTTTGACCAGGGTCCCAAGCCTGGCACATTACGCAAAACCTGGCTTAGGCCAAAACAACTACAGATTTCCAAGTAAGCTTCCAGCTGCTGGAGGGGGGGAGAGAGGGGCGACGAAGAAAACCTGTTCTAAATAAAATGGACTTCTAGTGCCAATGGACATTGCTTGTCTCTAAGCAGTGGTTAAGAGGAACTAACAGAGGTGCTGATCAATACATTATAGAGACAGTACTTACAAACACTTTTCCATATATTGTTAAGTTAGAAAAGTTTTGCAGAGTGTCATTTCCAATTCACAAAGGACTTCTGTTTAGCAGATCTTCAGGTTAGCAAGTGGTAATTTTGTAACATTTCAGCATCATTACTTCTATCAGCTGTTACAACAAACACAGAGCAATCTTGGAACTTGGTTAATCTTTTTAACCACTTGTTTCACAAGTTTAACTGTAAGTTTTACTTACCCCTTAATGGTGAATATCTTCCTATCAACTATGAAGCATTTCAGCTTAACACAGTCCGTATCTTGAACACCCCTACTTTAGCTTACTTTGACATAGACATGCATTATATGGCGTCAATACCATATATCATACCAATTATCTATAGCAATTGATATTTTTAAGTTTGCTGTCAAAGGGACAAAGTGAGAAAATTTTGTGCAGACATTCATTTTAGGTGTTATGTTTCAGTGATTTACAAAAAAATATAACTGTGGATTTGCACAGATACCAGTTACGCCGCTTTGCGCTTACACTTTTTTGCTGGAAAACAATAAGCCATTGCTCCTTTGGCAAAGTTACAAAATGAGGTGACCATGAACTACATAGTTGTTCTGTAAATGTAATGTGTATTTGCCTTACCTGTGAGAGGACACAAAAGCAAGGCAAGCCTTTAGATACAAAACATTCCACATACCACTTTCAACAGAAGTTGACAGCACTATTCCTTCAGCATAGTAAATTATGCTGGAAATGAAATGAGAAATTACTAGTTTACCAGATTCTATATGTTGAGAAGTGATATACAGTATGAAATATTACTTCTCAGGTAAAGCAGCAGCCCCCGCCTCCAACTCTATACTACAACAGTCACCAATGAAATATAATTGCTGGCAAGAGAGAAGTAAAAAATGAAGCAGTGGATTAAGCGTGAAACCGCCAGTAGGCAGGCAGACAGGGAACCATAAGGAAACAGTCTTTTCACATGGATTAGCTTGTTTCTCTCTGCTAACTTACCACAATTAATACTACATACATCATCAACTTAAAATAGAAAATAAAGAGAAGGCAAATAGTTTTGGTAGGCTACTGCTATTGACTTTAATTGGAGCAAGGTATATAGTATCAATATCAGGCTCAGACACTCTAATTCAAGGAACCATTAAGCTCCTCATATTCATTACACTTTTAGTACCTTTTTTTTCATAACTTCTGTTTCTGAATAAGGTTGGAGTTTTAGGACACAATACACAGTTATTTTACATTATCACCGTGAATCCCTGGCGTATGCTTAGTTCTGTTTCCTGGGGAACTTCCTTTTCTCGTTTTCGAGATATCAACAACTTAGAAATTCTGGTAGATACCTGTGGATGAAGGCAGATGATGTTGCTGTGATGCAGTGCATGGCTTAGACTCATGCCAAGGTGAAGCTGCCGTCCAGCACAGAGAGGGAGGTGTGCGAGGCGGCAGCGGAGCATCTGGGCCAGCTTTTGCTTTCCTGGCCTACACGGGGTTGCAATTTCCACTTGCAGCGTGCAGTCGCGTGAGGTTGACAGGACGATTCCAGAAGTGGTTTAAAATGGTAAAAGCAAATGATATGTCTGTCTGTACAGCCCTCCTCCACCAACCAACTCAGTGAATCTTGTACGTTTAGATTCTGATCACCTTAACTGTACCCTTGGTGATTTCCCATGCTGTATATACCACATCTCAACTACAAAATGCTCTAAAAGTATATGGAAAAGCATTTCTCCCATACAGAAGCACTTCCTTTTTTCCTTTCATTTTTTTCTGCATCTTTTGCTTTCAGAGCTAGCTCTCCAGCTTCTACTCGATTTTCGCTATGACTTGATTCACCATGTTGCTGAAAAATAAAACTAAAATTCTGGCTATCCCTACATTTGCAGCTGGGTTTGGCCCTAGACCCTAGCTTCTGTGAGTCTCCGAAGCCCCAGGCAGGAGCGGGTATTGCCTCGAACAAACCTATAGATTCTCAACTCACAGAGATTAAAAATCCTGTTCTTGAATGTGATTTTTATATCCCGCCTCTGAAATATAAAGGCCAGCTGAAAATCTGGCCAAGATACAAAGGCTAGATACCATTGTCCGTCTCAAGTCACCTCTCTCAGCATCTCAGACTGCCCTGTATAATTAGCAAGCCCGTTAATCTGCACCTTGTAGGTGGTCTGTGTACGGTTTGGGATAGGTCTGATCAGAAGGCAGTGGTTTGCAATTAATTTTTTTATTCGGAAATATTTTTAGCACTTCCTTTACATGAAAGTTTACATATTAAACCCAATTAAAAATGCACATTGTCCTTTAAAAATGAAACTCAATATCAGTCACTCTCCTCCTTTTATCTCTTCAGTGCAGTGGAACTGCTAGAGAGAGAAGTAATTAATGAAGAGAATCAAAAAGTTTCCAAAGCATTTCCTCTTCACAATATAATCATGATTATATTAATGTAGTGTTTTTATTAAATGAAAATCAAGCCAACCTAGGCCTGTAAATGTTACTTCATAAGCAAAGAAACCCTTATTAGCATTCCCTAGCTGCTGCTGAAATTCTTTCAGAGAAGTTTTATTGCTGCAATATATATTCTCTGCCTGCTACTAGATTTCTGTCTTGTTTATGGAATTTAAATGGTGTATTAGACTAAATTCTTCACTCTGCTTCTTTCCAGAAACAGAGATCCTAGACAGCTGAGTTGATGGAAAGAAAACCAAACAGAAATAAAAACCCTAACACTTTCAAATTAGAATTTGGTAAACAGCCACATTCGTATCAAGTATCAAATTCTCTGCTGACCTTTGCTGAAGCTGTTGTGGGAGCAAGAGCAAGGAAAATGTGGTCAGGCAGCTGCAAGAGCCACGTGTTACCCTGAGCTCCAAACTCAGAGCCTTTAAGTTGTGAGGATGAAGCATCAGAACTATAGCTCTGCAAACTTCAGAGTACCTTCACCCCTCCTCGGCTCTTCTGAAGGATGATCCCTGAGTCTCAGTTACACCCAAGGCTGGAGGCTGCGGTCTGCGTTCCCCCAGCCACCATGCCCAACAACTGGTGTCTGGCACTGAGGGAAAGGCACACAGTGGCAACTACTGCCTGCTGCAAGGAGGAGGAACGGGCAAGTTGGCTGGACTTGCTGTTTTGGGAGCTGGAGGCAAGGGGAAGGTGACAGCTTTTCTAGCATCTGCTTGTTATCCAGTAATTGCTGAACTCATGATCTGGAGAGTAGGAAATCCCTGCCCTTCACATCGCTGTGTCCTGGGGAGGCAATAAGGACTCTCAAGAGCCGATGCCATGATATTGGCAAAAATCCAGTTTTTCCTTCCATAGCTTTGTAGCCTTGACTCAACACAACCTTTTAAACTGGCTGGTGCAAACCTTCCCTTTCCTCCCAGCATAGCTCCCTGGTTTCAGCAGTAGCAACCAAACCCTCTCAGCAGCGTTGCACCAGGCAGCAGAGCACCCTCACCTTCCACCTTCTTCATAGGTTTAGGACTTCTTTAACAGGTGTGTTACAGCAACAAGAGACAGCACAAACATACCAAGTCTTAAAGCTAACAAACGGAACAGGTTCAAACTCCCTCTGAATAGTAGTATCACTGACTACCTATCCTTAGCGTCCTCCAAAGGCAGTGTAACCTCACACAAACTCCAAGGCCTTATATGAAACAGGGGAAATAATATTTAGAAGACGAGGAAAAATCAGTTGTGGCACATACAGTAAGACTACATCTATATGAATAAAAACCAGCACAGTAAGGAGCATGTTAACCCCACATCAACCTCTAAAACTGACAATATCCAACAGGCCAGCATCCTTTTCTCCTCCCTCCCTCGTCCGCTGACTCCCAGCGCAGGTGCACCCCCAGTGAGCCTCTCCCATTGCAGGCCAGCTCTCGTACTCTGCATCCTAATGAAGCTGAGATCCCAAATGGTTTCAATGCACGGAGCAGCTAAAGGGCAGGACCTAACTCTGCTTCTGCCTTTTCCAATTCAGAAGTCCTTCTAATGAAAAACGGACCTCAGTGCAGGTCCAGCAGTGCATGGGCTCATTGTGTAATATCCATGTCAAGAGGATTCAGTACGTCTGGTCTGAAATGTTGCTCCCCTCTCAGACAGCTTATTCCCACTAAGCAAACAATTCTGAAATGCATATAGTGACTCCTAAGGTGCTACAAGAAGAAATTAGGTAGATACTTTTATCAAATGGAGCCTTCTCCCATGTCCTACATTTCAGGAGGTAAGGGGGCAGGGAGCGCCTGCTGTTCCCCAGGGTTTCTCTCCATCTGGTAGAGAGTTTACGTAAATAAAGTCACACTGTGGCCTTCCCCTTGTTCAAATGGGAGCAGACAGCTTCTTTCCTCGCAGCGTTTTGGGCCCCAGGGCTTACGTTTAGAGCCAGCATAACTACTGAGTTCAGTGGAGTTACACTAACATTAAAATGGACGAGTCAGAATCTTTGAATCCTTAGTACTCCAGTCTTGCCAGCGTTATTTTATTTATTCAGCTCGTCTTTCCAGAAAACATCCAATTTAGATAATAGCTAGTGGGAGAAGCAATCCCCTTTAGGGATCAGCAGTGGTTGTTATGTGATTTCTTAACAACTATTTTCTCAGCAGCAAACAAGTCTGCTACTGAAATAGTACTTCGGTAGCATGTGAGTGTACAGCTTCTAGAACTACTTAGGTCTATCAGAGCTGAGAAAAAAGCCAAAAGATTCGTAAAGCAAGATTAAGTCATTCATAACAAATGCATAGTTTACCTGGCCTCTTTTTCTCTTGGTTAGATTGTGGGTTTTGACCACAAAAGGCCAGGAGGCATAGTGCACCGACGTACCCCCCCATCCAAAAGAGGGGCTGAGAAAAACGTTTCATGTACTAATTTACTGCTGGTTACACTGGATTGCTTGGCATGAGGAGGCTGTAGCATTGCTTGTACGGAACATGGCTGCTGGCACACAGGTCCTAGCAATCCTTACACTTCTGCCTACCAATGGCACTGCCTTGAACACACAACTGGGTGTCTGCATACCAATGCCCTTTTTTACAATCAGAACAATTTTACGATTTCTTCTTTCTCTGAGATTTGTTTAGACTGTACCATTTTCATGAAAAACCTAAACATCAAAAAACCCCAAACCATAACAGCACTACATTCCTCAAAAATAGCTAGAAAAGCAACACAGATTTTCAAATTAAAACCAAAAGAAATATTTTCATGCTATTTTCCAAGATTTAAACTTCAATGTAGAGGGCCTATCTAGGTCCTTATATGTCATCTGAATATGTACATAAACATCCTTAAATTTCAAGCAAATATATTTTGCAATTCAAATAGTGAGGAAAAAAGTTCAAACATTTTACAGCCCCTGGAAAGGGTTAATAACATCAATCAATGCAATTAAATCTGATTGGATTCTTCAGCTTGCTGATATTACATGTATACCCGTGGATGAGAAAGTCAGAAAGTCAGAGTGGGATCTGACTTTTCATCACTTAGTGGTGACAAACTGCCCTGCCTATAGCCCTGCTGTGGTGGCAGTTGTATGAGGTGATCGAGGGTTATATATCCACACACACAGTTAATGATTCAGTCAGTGATCCTCTATTAACAGTTCCACTGATGATACACAAAAAACAGAGCTAATTTAATCCGTCTTCTTTAATTATACAAATTTTCCAATAAAAATCAAACTAAACCTTTCTGAATAATATTTATCAGAAACTCTGGCATTTCACATTTGTCATTAATACACTTCTCTTTATTTCAGTGGGTCTAAATTGAATCATAGAATCATAGAATCATTATGGTTGGAAGAGACCTCAAAGATCATCAAGTCCAACCGTATACCCGATGCCACCATACCTGCTAAACCCATTAAACCATGTCTTGAAGCGCCACATCTAAATGTTTTTTGAACACCTCCAGGGATGGTGACTCCACCACCTCCCTGAGGAGCCCATTCCAATGCTTAACGACTCTAACAGTGAAGAAGTTCTTCCTAATATCCAGCCTGAACCTCCCCTGGCACAACTTGAGACCATTTCCTCTTGTCCTATTGCTAGTTACCGGGGAGAAGAGACCAACCCCTGCCTCGCTACAACCTCCTTTCAGGTAGTTGTAGAGGGCGATAAGGTCTCCCCTCAGCCTCCTCTTCTCCAGACTAAACACCCCCAGCCCCCTCAGCCGCTCCTCATAAGACTTTTTCTCCAGGCCCTTCACCAGCTTTGTTGCCCTTCTCTGGATACACTCCAGAACCTCAAGGTCTTTCCTGTAGTGAGGGGC
>NW_009597570.1:39331-57337 GCF_000690535.1 Cariama cristata | reverse complement strand
AACCAAACCAATTCTGTGATTCTGTGGTTTCCTAAGGCCTTTGTTGTTTGTGTATACAAACCTGTATGTATGCATTATCTGTCTGGGAAAATTTAACATCAGGCCATCATTTATATTCACGTTAACTGGAAGAAAGTACTACAATAGCTGACTGAAGAAGTTCCTCCACTAACAACTCACAACTCCCTCCCTGCATTTCATTTATTTACTCAGCTCCCCTCTAACATGCTAGATAACATAGATGAGATAACACACACTAGGTGATGCAAACACTAATCACCATCCATTACACATCACCTGCTTTTCATCCTTTGTGACTTTGTTTTCTTCATCTATTGAAATGTCACAACATTTAGACTTTAGAGTCCTTTGGCATAAAAGCTTTGCTGGTTTGACAGATGGCCAGAGCACATTCCTGGCCTCAAAGTAAGGCTAGAGACTCTGGTACTAGCCACCTGTCCAGAAAAGTGAAAAAGTCTTATTCATTAAAAGTAATGAGGTAGATTTAAGCTAGCCACCTGCCCTAGAACTATAAAGGGGCTTTCAGTTTGATATTTCTGAATTAACAAGCACAGAAAGAAAGGACAGATTAGAAGCAGGTTGTGATAAATGTGGCCCTTCAAACAGGTTATGCTATCAAGCCTCCGCAGTGGCATCTTTTCTATCTGGTCCTATAGTTATCTGTCCATCCTCAGCCACACAGACTAGCAGTATCTCAGCACACGTGAAAGGTTAAACCATGACCTTCTCAAGGTGGCCACCATGAGGTACACCTTCCATCCCATAACTCCCTGGTACCCAGAAATCTAACACGTCAAAGCACAGCAGATTTCCTGTAAAAGAATGCTCTAAAGTATTGACAGTAAAGCATCTATCCAAACCAAAAAATTCACAGTGTTTGGGAGGGCTGAAAAAAGCCATGAAAACTCACCCATAATTACTTCAGGAAATTAAAGGTTCATTTTCTCCGTTTGGAAGCAAATACTGTGACAAACAACATTTAACACCTAAAGCACACTTATCCGAATCCATTGGTTCAATGCAAATTCTGTTGATTCCAGGGACTCTTATCCTGCCCTTCACTAAACCGAAGTGACAGATGCAATGGACTGAAGTGGCCAGAACAGCACGGATGGTCAGGGTGACCCACGGACAGACTCCTTGCTCCCTTCTTTGTCCAGTTGTCTCTGTTCAAGCAGTTCCTACTTCCCATGCACGGGCACTGTCAGTCAGAGATGTGCAGGCCACGTACAGGTGATTCTGAGAAAAAGAAAAAAGTTGCTTGTTTTCATATGTACTGAGACCAGCTGCCCAAAGCAAGTCCAGATCCCAGACATCAGGTGGTGCAAGGGCCATGTTCCATCATCCGTCTTTTGTGCCACAGCCCAGGCTCCTGCAGAAACTATGCACTGGAGCTGTTTTATCATGTGTCATAAAAGCCTTGGACAGCAGCTAGATATTTGCCTGTCTTGAAAACAAGGAAGCCTAGGAATACACCAAACAAAAAGAACCCCACAAATCTGTCCTCAAACTGGGGAAGATTAACATTCCTTGCAGTTCCCATATGAACACAACTGGTAGGAGTCCCCAGCACAGATTACAGCCAGAGGATGATTCTAGCACTGAGCAAACCCCATCGCAGCTATTATCCAGGAGAAATGCTCTGATTCCCAGCCACACAAGTTATTTACATGGCAGCTGAAGAACACAACATGAACTGCTGTGCACAGTCCCTGTGTTAACACCACAGCATTTTGACTAGAAACTGCGGATAAACCCAGGTAATAACTCACCACAAAACCACTACAATTCTTCGCAAGAGGCCCGAGTATGGCCTCACATCACCACTGTCAGAGGGAAACAGGCATTGATTAGTGCCACACAGGCAAGATCCCCTGAAGCGACAGCAAGAAGTTGATACTGCATGATTTTCCCTACAATATGCTGCACTTTAACCGCACTCCCATATACAGGGAGCTATGTGATTATTACTTTATTTGCTTGCCTGTTTCTAGAGGAAGGGGGAAGCTTCCCTGCAAGCCATTGCCTTTATCATGACATTTGGCTTTTGTGAAAGCCGTTTTGGATCGAGCTTCAGACAATGATTCTCACCATTATGCTTGCTCTTTTGTCTCCTTGGACACATTGGCAAATTTGCTTCAAGCTAAGGCATGAATTTAGCAGGGCATGAAGGGAGCAGTTAGTGCACTGAGACAGCTGGAGATGGAAAGCATGCGGTATGTCGCAGTTTTTAATTGTTTCTGCTGTCAGAAAACAACCCAAGTACAATAGCTCATAATATTTCCTGCACAAAATCCTAATCATTGCCTGCATGGGATCCATCCACTGGCAAAGCAAAGACTTTCCCAAATTCTATATTAGACTGAAAGAAAGCATCCATAGGATTTTGTCTTCTCCCACCTGCCCGCATGGAAAGCTTTCACTCAGCCACTCTGTTCTTTGTTCCCATCAAGAATTCACACCTCATACCAATCTGCCTTCAGAAAAGACACACTTCTAAGATCCCAAATAAGCTTTTTTGTTTTTAGACTGTAACACTTTGCACTGCCATAGCGATTCTAACCAGAAGATAAGAGCATCTACTTCGCACTCTACAGAGCACTTCACAATTTTGGTGTAAATTACTGCAAGGACACCTGCCTACATCCTTGGGTACGTACCTCTCTCTCTTCAGTACGAACCCAGACTTAAGAACATGCAAATAAGACTTTCCACATTTTCTGAAAAACTTGGACCCAATGCAGGCACCTAAATATAGTAGCAACAAGCTTGTCCCAGCTGTGGAAGAGACTGGCTTGAATTCCCTCCGGTGAAGAGGTGGCTAGAACAGCCCCCCCGAACTCTGCAGACACTGGGTATGAAGGAAACATGCCCCAGCAGAGTCACAGGAAAGCAAGGGTGAATCTAGAGTAAATCACAAGCACCTATTTTCAAAATGCAGATCTGGGCTGGGAACCACACAGAGGACCCATCTAACCACAGAGCTCAGTCCCACCCAGGGGACCAGAAGCACTGACCCAATTTATCTGATATCTAATTCTTATGGTTCCAGCACTCGGAAAAAATGTAAAGTCCTGATGTGCAGCCCTTTGGCTGCAAAGCCCACATCTAAGGCTCAGCATGGCTTATTGTCTTACACAGGCTCATTTCAAACCCAGGCTGTGCAGGAGGCTGTTGTGAAGCCAAGAGCAGAATCAAAACCACTAACATACAATGGTGCAAACCTGCCCTAACACAAGCAAAACTCAGACTGGAAGCGAGAGCTGAGCCGCAGGACTCCAGAAGGCTATTGCCCTTCAGCGTACTGGAACAGAAGCAGCTCCACTACAGACAGAAATCTCTGCAGAACTTAAACCCAAGTGGAAGATTACAGGGGTCACATTGGGTATATTATTCCAGTTAGTATTTTGAGAATTGAAAATCTGAGAAGAGGAAAGTATATGTACAAGAATCAATTGCAGTCACAAATCCAAGCATTTGAACTTACAACCAGCTTTTTTGTGTTAGTAAATCAAGCAGGAAAAAGTAAAAAACTTTGAAGATTTTCACAGAAAATGTTATTATGGGTTAAAAAAAGGGCAAATTTCATGGCTAGAATTGAACTTTTTGAACATATGCTGACACAAAGGACAGGTGCAATCCCTCAGTTTTCACGATTTTTACCCAGCCAGCCATTTCACAGAACTGGGGCAGATGAATATTGAAGGTGGCCTGTGAGCCCAGAGGAACAAAGAACCATGGAAGGGTTTGAAGGAGGGCTGTCCTTAGCACAGACTGGGAAACAGCCAGACCCTTCAGCTTCACAATTAAAAAAAGTAAGCTCTCACAGTAAGACTAATGGACATCTACATCGGCGGTGTCCTCTCTCCAAACATTTGCTCCTGTTGCTATATACATTTGAACACAAGAAACCTGCTCGTTATCTTAAGTACTTGGCCACCACCTCCCAGGGAAGAGGGCAGTGCCACACTCAGCAAGAGTCACGGGAGTGGGCGACTGAGGTCCAGAAAGCATCAATGTTGTGGGAAACTCCCTCCCTGGGCAGGCGATCGCACATGGCTCCCAGCACGGCACAGGGAGATGCTTACTCATCCCGGTAACTGTGACCCTGCAGTGCCAAATCCTCTACTTTCTGGTGAGGGTCCTCCTGTTCTCCACGGAGAGTCCCCTTCCCTGCTGATGGCAATAAAGCTAACAAGGAAATCTATTCCATATTTCAAATATATTCACTTCGGTCAAGTTTTTTCCCCAGTAAGAAAAGACAACATCCTGGGGTTTGTTCCAACACCTTGAGAGAAGCGATTCAACTCCCTGTATTTTCATGCTAATAGACCTTTTTTCCTTCAGAAATGTTAATCTATTTAAAAGGTCACTTTTATTTAACAAAATTCTTCATGAAAGGTTTCAGAGTGCCTTTGACACTGGATTACATCATGTTTCCTCTGACACCCGAGTCACAAAATGCTCAGAGCAGGATTTCCAAGGCTTCCCTTTATTTTCTGTTCCCATGAATTCCACTCCCACTGCGATCAATAGGATTATTGCCACAGGCTTCAACAGGAGAAGGGCTGGCAAATGCTGAACATATTTGAAGGCCCTAACCCCAAAGTCAATATTTTCCAGTCAAAAAAACAGCACTTTGGTTATCAATGAATATGTCAAACAAGAGGCCCATTATGAACAAAGCAGGCTGGTAAATGATCCCAAAAGAAAAAAGTAAAGTAATAATACTATAATGTAACATGTTCCTTACAGCCTATGGCAGTTCATTGTGGTGAATTTGAGCCGATTTAAGGTGCCTGTTAAGTGAATCGAGAATTAAAGCAGTATTTCTGAACATCTACAGAAGACTGATGAAAGGGATGCCTTAAGGCTGTCGTAGTCTCCTGCTTGTACCTCAAAGCAGGATCAATTCTGCCTATGTCTTTCCTGCTAAATGTTTCCCAAGCAACTATTAAACACCTTCACTTGTTCCATGCCTCTTCCAAACTCCTCCAGAGCTTTGCTACCTTCAGGGCTGGACACTCCTCTCCTAACACCTACCAGTTACAGCCCCTCCTGTCATGCAAACCTAGGGCAACACAATTACAAAGTCCTCCTCATCATCTTTAAAATAGCTTTTCAGCTCATGAAGTCTGTTCCTCCCATCTCCTCTCAGTCTTCTCATCTCTAAATGAAAACACCAGAATTTTGTCTCTTTTACAGGTCACATTTTCCCAGGTCTTTTTAAGCACTCGTCTGCAAACTCTTCTGGAAGACCAGGCCTTTCCCGAATCCCTGACCATCAACCCTTGCTCATAAAAACACTTCAGAGTTCAAAGCCAAACTCCTTACATCAGCACTTCCCTTGATTTTCAGGGTTCAGCCCAATCTTTGAGCTAAAAATCTCAGCATGATCCCTCCTGCAGTAATCTCACTATTTTCTCCTTCAGTTTTGGCTACACCTAGCGCATCTACTCTTTGAACTGTTTCAAAGATGGGTCTGCCTAGAGCAGTACCTGCAGTTTCACGATTTAATCTAAAATAGCAAGGACATTTTTGATTCAATTTGGACATTTCACATGATTGCATAAAACTTTTTGGTCAGCACAAAACCAGTCAGGCCTGGAAGCATGCAGTGGCAGCAGGATCAGCGCTCCTGCAGCTTAAAGCCCAGTGCCATATGCTGTTACTTAAATGGAAGATTCTTTCAGAGCAGTATTAAGGTTTAGGACTTATAACTGAAGAGCTCTAATCCTTTCTAGTAGAGGCCAACAGTGCATGTAAGAGTATTAAACTTGGTATACATTAAATCCTAAACATTTTCAAGTTGCAAGCAGAAAGAGATCACAATCAAAGCCTGCAATTCAAATGTGCTTACTTGAATGAGCTCAAAACGCAGGGTCTGATTTCAGCAGAACTCTTCTCCATACATCACGAGCTCCAGATCTGGACTGAAGATATTAAATAGCAGTCTCAGTCCTTATCTTTAGCCCATCTGAAGATCAAAGAGAATTGGAAACAAAAGCATTCCAAGGCATTGAAGTGATACATTTGTAATGAGTTGCTCCTATTATTCCACACAGTTAGGATTTTTGGGGGGAAGGAAGGACATTTTGGCAGCCAGTTAAGAAGTGAGGATGGAAACATGATTCAACACATTTTAATACTAATTTCCTTCCCTCCTCTCCCACTTTCTGCTCAACAAAACCACTGAACAGATCCAAATCCTTTATCCACAGTTTGCAGTTGTTAACATGCAAGACCCTTAATATATAAAATAAATTGGGCTGGGCATTTTTTGTCTTGTCAGAGCAGCATTGCTCAGCAGATAAACAGCAACAATGCAGCCTGTGTCATGGCCCAAATAATTTGTTCCTGCAACCAGGGCATCTTCTTGAAGCACCTCTTGAAGTCTAACTCTGATGGTGGGCAAGAGGGAAGGGGCTGCTCCTCAGCTGTAGGCGAGACAGTAACACAGCTGAGAATGAAATTCAACTTCAAATCATCTGCCATTTTGAAAATGATGTCCCTTGATCATGAATTAGTGTCAAGGCAGATGATGAGGGATGAAGCAAGGAATGAATGAGCAAAAGAGAGCAGAGAGAGGGAGAGAGAAAAGCAAGAAGATTCTCCAGAGGCTTACGAGAATCACGCCAGTGAAGAGACTGTGCACACAAGCCACCTCCTTCTCAAAGTCTGTGTTTTGCCAAAAAAATAAAAAGACCCTGATCCCTAGAAATGTTCCTGTCTGCTGGCTCCTAGAGATAAGGAAGCGATATTTCACAGTCTGACACTAATCATATTTAGGCATATTAAGTAAGGACGGTCCAGGGGCTTTCTTTGCAGCATACATATTCCAAGTTCAAAGCGAGAGCTTGTTACTGTGCCTAAAAAATCCTCTTAACTCAGAAACATGAGACAGAGGGAAGAGAAAAAAGAAAGGGAGGGAGGTGCTTGAGGGGGAAAGAAGTGTCATTATCTTTGTATTGTTCTCCCTACCCAGCCCCATCACGGACGCCTGCTGCAATATTTTATGACGGGGGGATGCTGCCCTCTTTTCCCTCATCCATGAAAACAGAACAGGACACTTGCTAATACAATATTCCACAGCTGTGATTTACACATCCCAGATTTCACTCCATCTAAAGGTACAACAGCCACTACAGAGTCAGCTGCTGGTGTGAAATCCGTGGACCTATCCCCATCAGAGACCCTGCCCTGTTTGCTCCTACAGCAGGAAATTGCTGACCTGGCTCTGCTGCTCCCCCCAAGCAGAGGTCACTGCATGCCCCTCTGGCCTTGGCTCCTCATTCCAGTCTGTTGCCCAAGGCAAAACAAAAAAAACCACACCACCACAAACCCTTCACTAAAGCTTGATACAGGTCGCCTCCTTTACAGGGACCTAAAGGCCAAGGCACAGCTAAAGGCCAACTGGGATGGAGAGCCAGAAGAAAACATGTCCCAGTGTGAACCAGCACTCAGGTCCCTCCAAAGCACAGCCCATCCCATGATCAACCAAGCCTCAGCTTCTCCCTCAGGCTGCTTCACTCCATCTCAGCTTTGGCTCACAGGGTATGAAGCCTACCAAAGAGAAAGCACCTTTATCAACTCCAGTTAGCAGAGGAAAGCTTTATCAAACATAGCCCTCTCTAAAATAACAGTCCCTACTAAGCTCAGTCCATCAGTTTTGGCTGTCACCGAGATGCAGCCCAAGTGTTTGGCTCAATTAGATCCCATCTGCAGGGCTCAGCATTGGATGGGCCAGGGCAGACCAAAAAGCTAAAGTTTCAGCAAATGGTATATTAATAGAGTGAATCAGTTTGGAGAAGAGCCAGGAAGGTCACTGTGTTTAATCTCAACATTATCCAGAATGAATGTTTCAACTCCCTTTTTGCCAAATTGTAATTTTTAGTTGGAGACTAACCTCCTTTTAATGAAGAGGATGAAATAACCCCCGTGTGAACTTCAATTTGTTCCACCAATGACAATTCCCACATTTTTAATTTTTTATTCTGCCATGCAAGCAAAAAAAAGACCCAGACTGCTGCTTACAGCATGAGGTGAAGCTACCACCAGAAAAGGACTTGCCACAAGCCTTTCCCACACCTCCCAAGCTCTTCTGAACGCCTCAAAGTCCTGCAGACTGATCTGATTGTGGAATAGCTCTGCTAAACTTGGAGTTGCTCAAAGAACCTATTTATTTCACTGAGATTAAACAGCTACAACAGACCATTTTAGGAGCAGCACAGTTGGTCTGAGATTCTCAGATAGTAGACTATTAAAGAGAAGAAAACTGATTAGGACCAAAGCTGAGCTAAAAATCCCACTGGTTTCTCAGGAGCTATACAGGGAAATGGCAGGAGGTGGACCTTTTTTTAATTACAATCACTATCTTTGAAGCATTCACATGATACCACCCCTCACAATGTCTGGATAGAAACAGCAGAGTTTGCTTCCACATGCCAAACCTCAAGGAGGTTTCACCTGAACCACCACCTGGGAGCTGGTTCTGCCCGCTAGGATAGACCTGTACCTCAGCCTCCGCCCCACTCCTAAATGAAAACTAACTTGGACATTAGCAGCTATACATCAGGATTTAACATACTCCCCGGCCAAGTCTAGGCTAATTCCTGCAACACAACATCCTCCCTGGAGCCCACACTGCTCATTCCCATAAATTTGGGTGTGTAGAAAAGCACTCTGAAAGGTACAATGTAATTTTTTATTCCCCAATAGGAAACACCCTCTCGCAACCCTAAGCTTATTATTTTGTACAGTGCCACTCACACTGATTGCTCCTATTTGAAAGGTCTGCATTTCCCACATCAGCTCCCCCCATTCCAGCCATCTCAGGAACTGGAAATAAAATCATCATCTGGAGTCCTATTCCTCCCTAGAAGACATGCCCTCAGCTGACTGCTGACCAGTCCAAAAGCTATAGGAACAACAGGGAGTATTGCTAAACCTGATGGGGGACTTCAAAAAATTTGAGGGGACTACAGTTACAGAAGGCACCACCAATTTCACATGGCCACACACCAGAAGTGGCCCCTTGGTCTAATCTCACAGGGAAAAAGATTACTCCTGTTTCCTTCTGTTGAAAAACCTACAACCTGAAATTCACTTCCGAACAAGGTAAGCCTGGACACAGCCATTCCTGGACCCTGAAGCTCCAGCAGCAGCCGGACTCGGGCTATAGCCCTCCTCCTTGTCTCTTCCCTGTTCATGCAGCAAAAGCTGCAAGGAACCTGCTGTGCCCTACAGTGAGCTGTGAGCACCTCCCGAGCTCCTTTACAATTCTGCTCATCAACCAGAAAATCAGTTTTACTGAAGCCCAGCCTTACAGCTACACGGAATGCAAGGAATGAGATTAAAAGGTATTATGTGTTTCTTGCAAGCAAGGATGCTTGATAGCTCAGACAAGCATCGCCTTAACATGTCCTCCACTTTGTTTGAACAGCTATTACCCCCCAGCTCTTTGAGTACCAAGGTTTGTAGGGATGAGCCATATGCCATGCAATTAGGATTTCATTTCTGCTTATTGTTCACTCAATTTGGAATGGTCTTTTGGATGTTTGCAGGTTGCTGACATTTTTCTGTATCTTCAGGCAAGACTACATGTTTAGTAGTAAATATCCTGAAGGGGGAAGGAAAGCCTTAGATCTGAGTAGAATGGATGCTGAATTCAAACTTCCCTCCAATTCAAGCAGGGAAAATTTTCAGAATTAAGTTATCCATTACTATAACCCAGTTTCAGGCAAAGACCATTCACAAGGTCCAGATGCCCTCAAAAATGGGGCACAGGCTTTTGGTTCAGACTTTCTAGTCATTTCAGATTGAGTGTTCATCTGCATTGCAACAGGATCCATGTGGTTAATAAATATAACCAGTTGTACCAAATAAAATGCATGTATTTTATGAGATGTCAGAGGAACAGGTCTTTTTCAGGGGGCTGTTCCAGTGACTCTTACTTGAGCAGAGACTTGAGGAATCCACAGCCAGCCATTCCCTGACACACCACCAAGGTATCTGCATCATGACTGACTGCTCCACACCAGTGGAAAATGCCTGGAAGCATATACAAATATACAAGCCTTGAGCAGACCTGATCCGAGCACTTCTCCTCAACTGATCTTCAACTTCTAGAAGAAGTTTAGCTGGAATGGACGCCTCTGCTCTCCAGCCTGGCAATACAGCATTACCCCATCTTACTGCTGGAAACACTTCTCATATCCTGGAGATACATGGCCATGATGTATGTTCTGGGATCCATAAATAGAAATATTACTTTTAAAAGCAGTATCTGCAGTGGTAGAACCAGAGACACCAGAAGCCTTGGCCACTTCAAACACAGCAGAATATCTGTGTGCTCACAAGTCCCCCACATCCCACCTTCTTACATTATCTCCACCACAGTGAGGCACCAAATCCAGCCAAAGTCTCCAGTTTTTCTTCCCTTCAGCAGAGGAATGCTGGAAAGGTACAATCCTCATGATGGATGGATTGACACAATCAGAAGTAATTTAATTCATGTTTAATCTGCAGCTAATGACTGCAGGTTCCCTCCAAACCTCAGTCCCCTTCCAATTTTTCACTGGTAAATTGCTACAGTTCGCATTTGAAGCTCTTCACAGTAGATTAGTTAACATTATGTTTTTATTAAAGCCGAAGTTAATATCCTTATTCTCTGAAGGAGACCACTGGGCTTGTTGGAATTATTTTTTCCCCCTTCAGTTTTTTTACTAAGAGCCTTTGCTGTGTTAGAAACACAGACCCCCAGCTGAAAGCTTAAGGGAGCCCCAAACAGTTACCTCTTAAATGATTATTTACATTGGAATATAAAAATCTCTCTGCTGGATCAGACCAGGGGCCTGTCTACCCAGTATCCTGTCTCTGATGGTGGCCAGCTGCTTTAGAGCAGGGCTGCTCATAAGTTTTCTGTCAAAGCTTTACTGATAGATACATTTTTTTCATTACATAACATTCTTCACAAAAAAGCAGCCTGCTGCCTACAGAAAATGTTGACTTTGCAATGAAAAAAACAGAGGTCTCTAGCCTGAATGATTTTGTATTTTGGACATAAAGCTTTCCACTTCCTGATCAAAGCTAATCACTTTTCAACAGAGTCAGAATTTTCTGGGAAGAAGATGTTACATGAAATTATGTTCATATTCATCAGTATTTTCCATTAAAATATTCCAAAAATCTCTTTTTAAAAATATCATCAGCTCTGATCTGAAGAAATCTTCAAGAATGGTCAGACAAAGTTACAGTACAAGTTTCTCCATAGAAGTTTCTCCTAAATACCACAAAGCCAATGGCGACAATGCAACAAAGAATGATGTTCTCTGTGTATTATTGATCTTTTCTAATCTGACTCCAAGTCATTCAGAGATGTCACAGGACCCAGTGGAATGCTGTTGGCCAAGTAACAGCTGTCAGGTATCCCCACCTTCTAAGGAGCGGGTTAACATCTCTGCCACAGGCCATCCCCCAGACAAGCCATTTTGAACTAGCCTGGGAATAACAAGGGCTCTGAGTTACTCAGCTCTCAGAGGCAGCTCCAGATTCCCACTCAGGGCTAGAGCTTTGCTTCTTCCATGCCATTTTCAGAGCTTTCCCTCTGCTACTTTCATGCTTTCCTTCCCCATCTCTCCTCAGGGCAGGACTGATGCTTCCAAGTCCCATGCTGCATCCTGCTCTGTTCACCCCTATGCCGCAGACCAGTACTACAAACCGTCAAGAAGCGCAGCTCAAACCAACAAATAGCTGGTTTGAAGTCATTCTATCTATGGAGGACTTCCATCCCATGCCAAGAACTCCTCAAGAGCTTCCTGCCTTGCCTTCCCTTCCTGTTCTTCATACACAACTTCTGTGACACAAGAATTAGAATCAAACTGTGCCAAGTATCTGGTGTCCTTTACACTGATGCAAATCACAGAAAAACTTCTATAGTATCAGCCACAGCACACTGATGTGAGCCCCGACCATCCAGTCGACCTATCCCTTACGGCTGCCCCTTCAGCTGCTGGAGTTCCTTTACCCTTGGTTAAGTGTTACACAGATCAAGGAATTACCTCTGACAATCAGCTAGATGGATTTAACCCCCAGCCCATCCCTGGCAAGCAGGAGGGGTGTCAGGACCACCCTTCCCTCCTGGGACACTGCACAGGGAAACATATTAATGAACAGTCAGAGTCCATCCAGGAGAAGCAGCAATTGCCAACACAGCTAAGAAAAGAAAAAAAGGATTCCCTTGATTCCCTTGGAGGAAAGAGAGCAGAGCCATTATCATCTGGGGAGATTTAGGAGACAGCTCTAAATCCCACAGGGATCATACATTCAAGTTCATCTCTTCAAATCAGGAGAGCTAGAAATTGCCTTTTTAAAAAAAAAAAAAAAAGGAATTAATGCTGAACTGTCAAATAAGCATGAGATGAGGCTTGAAGAAAAAGCCTAATTTCTCTGGGCTCTCTGTGAAAGGAAGAGAAGCTGCCACATCGCACCAGAACACTTGTGAGCACCCTTCCTGCGGAGACATGGAGCTAACCGAGGGTGCGCAGGGACCAGGGCTTGCCAAAAGTTGGTGGAAAAAAATCTCTCACCAAGAGGGACTTTAACAGAGAGAATAGCTTTGTCAACCCTAAAGTTCATATTTTTACAGAACTTCTTTCAGTTCAATCAAAACTACTGGGGGAACGGATCAGTTCTACAAATTCTTAAACGTTTGTGGTTGGGTTTTTTTTTCCCTCTGATTCAATACTCAAACTCTGCGAGATGCTGAAACCTGCACAATATTTGTTCACCAGTGAAAACTGCAGAAATTGCACAGAAAAGAGTACGGTGACAGACTGGGCTCTCAGATCCCTTCCTGCCTCCACAACCAGAGCTACCAGAACAGGAAGGCTCTGCTTTGCAGCCCAGGCTGGCCCCAACTTCTAAACGTGCTCTCCGCACCCACAGCCACAAGCCCCGTGCCGTGGTTCACCCACCATCCCACGGCCCAGCGGCAGAGCTGACTCACAGTCCAAGCCCCAGGCTGCAGAAAGGACCCCCCGGAATCGGTGGGCTACACCAGCAATACGTAGGTTTTCTGCCCCCGAGCCCACATAGGATCCAAATCACAGCATTACCCAAGCCCCAGGATCTGCCTCTTTCCAACGTGACACTCCTGTGCACTGTGTTTTTTAATTAACCTTGGAACCGCAAAGGGTCTTTTTTTTTTTTTCGTTTTTTTGCCAAACTCAGCCATATTTTACAGGGATGGTGACAAGCTAATTAACTTAATTCTTATGACACCTCTCTGAGATGAGGCTAGGGTTGGCTAGCTCTGCAATGCAGTGTTGGGCTAATTAAAAAATAATTACTACTTCACCAAGGACAAGAACAAGAAGTTAATTAAAAGAATGAGGTGTAGTCTTAATGAAACTCATCAGATTGTATTCATTCAGATGTCCCACAGCCAAATTCCTTCCACTAGAATATAAATCCATGTTGTCTCCTTCTTCACAAGTGTTTGCAAATGGGCTCCCCTCTCCACCTCCTCCCTTTCGCCTTTCCCTGGCAGAAACGATATGAATTATTTCAGGAGCAAGAAAGCAAACTTGGGCTGAGATTTCACACACCCTCAGGGACTGACCGGTAAGATACAGATCCCCAAATACTATCCGGGATTATTTGCAGCACCTCAAAAGCCATGTGCTGCATGGGGGCTATACTGTTTGTTTTTACAAAAGTCCTGTGGATAATTTGGGAGCACCGTGGCCCTCCACCACTACAGCCAGGCAGAGCACACCTCCTTCCAGATGCCGTCCTGAAACACTGGGAGAATCACGCAGAATAGGAGGTCTCCTTGGGGAAAATGAGTTTTTACCTGAGTAAAACTGACCCATGGTCCGGATTCAGATCTCTTGCTACATCACTGGACATGCTGATATAGTAACCAAGCAAGCATCAGCTGGGGATGAAATCCTGCTCATGAACAGTTTGGTGTTTCAGGTTGACTTAAGCCCTTCACAAGTTCAGGTCCAATGCCTCTAATATTTCCATCAAGGAAAAAACTTGAAATTAAATTTCAAATAGTAATTCACTTCTAAACAAGGGGTTGGTGCCCCAGAGTTGAACGATGCTAAGTTTTCCGGAGGTAACTTCATCTGTTTAAATATATTTTTTTAAACCAGAGTGTTTAGCCAGGAGTTAAATTAAAATGTGCTTGGCAAAAATATTACTTTTTTGATAAGGATAAAAAAAACACCAGGGGTCAGACCAAAACAAAGAGGGGTTTCTCCATATTTTGGTGCCATCACTAACACAAAAATAAGCTTTGCAAATCACAAACCACATCCCCATCTATATACAAAGGCATTGTCTCTGCATATGCGCCTTGTCTTAGACATACACCAGCTCATCTCTTTTCTGGCCTACAAACCAGAGGGCCCCCCAGCACCCACCCCGAGTCCAGCTGAAGCCAGTGAAAGGTCCAAGGGATGCTCAGATTTCTCAGCACTTGGTGCATCACCTTGGGGAATGACTGATCACTGCTGGGAAGCTGCGATGATGCGAGTGATCCCAAGCATTAGCTAGATGCAGTGAAGTAGGTCTGCTCAAGCAGTATTTTAAGAGCTTGCTGGACATGAGAAAATGCAAAGTTTGGAAATGATGAGGGCATGACAATAACGCTCCTTGGCTGATCCCTGGGACAGCATAGAAGATGGCAGCACAAGTGTCCTCACATATGCCACTGTTTACCTGAAAGAGTAACCGGGGGGGGGAGGGGGGTGGATATAAAAAGAAGCAGAGACAAGCCAAAGTTTCCTGGCCCTGTTTGTTAGACACCAAATAACAGCAGTGGGATCGGCTGCACTCACAACCCTGGACACAGGAGTCACCTGTGTGAGGCACAGCACTTTCTCCAGGATGGATCCAGGAGTGCCCAGTAGAAGAGAGAACAAAGACACAACCAGACTGGCCACGCTACTTAATGAGGAGTTAGAAGGACCTTCAAACCACGCATTAACAAACAAGACATGAGACCGAGCAGACCAGCACATGAGGCACTGACATGGAACGAGCCTGTTCAGGTGACAGCCCTCACTGCGAACCAGGGGAGAAACTTCATCTGCTGGTGGGATTTGCTACTGGAGCCCATTTAACTGCTGAAACTCCCAAAGGAAGAAACAACAGGATGAAGGGGAGAGGTGGGTGGAATGGAGGGGTCCTTACACTGACAGCATCATCTTCCTGCACACAAGACACCACGGCTGCAGCAGACACAACCTGCCCTTGTCCAGCCTATGCTTCTTTCCAGTTTTCAGGGTCCAGCAAGCAGATCAAGCACTCAGTCCGCAGCAGGGAACAGGCATAGCTCTGCCCAGAACCCAGCAGGTATCTCCACCACTTTTAAACATCTGCAAGGCCCACACGAGGGCCAGAGAGAGAGTAGATGTAACAAGAGCTGAGCAATCTCACTAATTTACATCATTACAAAAGGTAACCTATTCAGATTCAACTGATATTATACCGTCAGTGCTCAGTCTAGGCTTTCCGGACATGCACTGGAAGTATTCCCTGTGGCAATCCTGCTTCTTTCTTGTCTGTCCAGAGCTCTCCCTGAAGGGTGAAATTTCATATTCAAGCCACTTGACTCTCATACAAACGCTGTCTGCTTCTTACCACTTCTGTATTTCTCAATGAGTTTCTTCTCTCCTATCTAATATCCTTTGCTCCCTGGAAAGAAGCACAACTATAAAAGCAGCAGTTTTGCACCTATGCACACGCAGGTGTCTGGACGTGCATCCACATGGTCTGATAGACATATATGCATGTAGCACACGGATATGTATTCAGATCCATGCAGGTACGCATGTGCCTACACCAGGAGGTGGGTCTCAGCAACATCTTTGTGCTTTCAGCTGTATGAGTCTGCTCCAGAGGAGGTCAGCTAAGCCCACCCTCGTCTTCACATGCCCCCCGAGAAGGGTTTTTGCTAGAGGAAACACCAATCTCTAACACTGTTCTTTTTGGGCACTCATTGATATTTCTTTAAAAGGGCTTTCACTTCAATAGTTCCAGAAACCAAGGAAGATGAAACAAGTTTCCCAAGGTCATTTAGCCACTGTCCTCCAAACTGCAGGGCTGCTGAAATCCAGTTTAGGATGCTATCAAAGAGCTCAGACCCACAGGGGTCCTAGACTTTTTAAAAATGTTCATCCATAGAACTTTCCTCATTTCAGGCTGTTTCAATCCAACAGATTTACTGGCTTCAGCAGATTTACCAGAGTTACATTAGCACAAGCAAGAGCGAAACCAATTTGCATCCCTCTGCCACAACAGGCTCCCAGGAGGCTGAGCAGCATGGCCCAGCGGGTAGAGAATTAGGACACGGGAAGTCTTTTCCCTGCCCTAAGGATTCACTCCCTGGTCTCGTCATCCTCTACAAAGTACCTCTCTATGCCCCTAGCTAGTGTCTGTGAAATAGAGCCTACAGCATTTGATTTGAGATCTCTAAGGAAAGGCTGCCCTGAAGTATCACAATCAGCACAAGTAAAACACCGCAGGATGTGCGGCTTTACCCTTCTATTGTTTTGGGTGCAAAGGTAAGAACTGCTCAAGCCTACAAATTCAACAGTTAAAAAACAGAGCCCAGTTGAAGTCTTGGCTTCAGCTGAGGAATAGAAAGCTCAAATGCACACCTCAGTACAGTTCAAGAAATTAGTATTTTGTTGCACTTCAAGCGGGATGACAAGGCAAGAAGTCAGCCAAATCACCTTGGAAAAGCCCAGTGGCAATTATGTGAGGGGGGAGAAAGGCTGCACAACTTTCAGCCTGCTTCAGCACTGGGTGGGAAAATCCCCAATTAAACCAGAAACACAGTACCTGTAATCATCAGGGGAGAGAAAAAAAATAGCCAGAAATGCAAGTAGAGGAAATTGATTCTTGCTGCAATCAAGTATCTTCCGTCCTCTACTTCCCTGCTCAAATATGAAATATATTTTTTTTATTCAAGTTCACTGCAGTTTGTAAAAATCTCTCAGCAGACCTGGCTCCCATGACCTGGTTTGTACTGTCCCATTTGGACTGAGCACACCATCAAGAAAAGTCAGTTCACAGAAAGCAAAGAAAGAATCAGTTTGAAATCAAACCCTTCATCCTAAAAAGGAGCATCAAAGCAATTCAACATCAGAACACCAGAGTCTAAGCATCAGCTGCTAGATGAAGAGATTTCTATCCTATTTTACTCCACAACAGTACTAAGGGGAAAGCTGCTGTTGCTTTGGACAAGGTGGTTGTGTCTCTACTCTTCCAGCGAGTAGAGAGCAGCAGGGGCTCTGCTCCCAGCAGAACAAGTCCTCTGCAGGTCCACTGCCCATCTCCTGCAGTTTGTCAGGTCCCAGATGGGCCAGCTCTCCATTTTGTTCTTTCTGGCCATCAGTATTTGTTTCTGGAAAGGGTGCAAGAAAGCCTGTACTACACTCCTTCCTAATCCCGATCAACCACTGGTTGCTTCATCCTCTGAAGAACAAGGGTTTGTGCCATTTATAACTGCTCAGCTGGGAATACTTTTGTTATTCACCCAGATGTGAAAACTATTGAACCAGGACTCAGGCTGCCCATTAGCTGTGCAATCACCTGGGTACCAGGCAGGGTCAAGATAAGCAAAGCTTTAAGGGGTTAATCCCAATGCAATATTAAGGTAAATACAAGGGCTTCAAATGAGGGAGTCAACTGAAATTATATTATAAATAAAAATAATAATCCTCAAATAAGCTGTTGCCAAAGAGGCTAAGCTTCTGCATCCAATTTGTATCACATTCAGACAAGTGATGTTACAAAGCTGTGTCCATATATTATACAATTACAGGAATGTGGCTTTCATTATGTGATTAAAGCACTCCTTGTTATGACACAGCCCATACTATCAACAGATGTTGGGCCAGCACATACCGCAGTCCTCCACGCTTTGGGTGCCACGTTGCTTCTGCTAATAGAGGCCATGCAAAGTAA
>NW_009597570.1:25089-39300 GCF_000690535.1 Cariama cristata | reverse complement strand
CCGCAGGCCCCCCGGCGTGTGGCTGATTGGGCTTAGCTTACACCAGGAACAGGACCCCCACAAGACCCTTCCTCCCCAGCCCTTCCAAAATGTTCTCCTTATCAGCAGGAGCAAAGCAAACATAAACCAGATGGTCAACTGGGTATTCCCAGCAAGGAAGAGAACACATTCGCATAGGACATGAATGAAAACAAGCCCGTATCACATAGGCAAGGCAATGGTTTCTGTGTTTTCGGGACATACCTATGCTGTGCAGACACATCACTCCTCTCCCAGTTACTGACCAAAGTCAGCGGTAACTATACTGAAACCCACAGAAATCTAGGATTTTGTTAACACTTACCCAGGGGAATAAAAGACTGTGACTGAAGCTTCAGTAGTAGAAATAAGATCAAGCTTTGGAGCCCTAGCTCAAATGTCGACTTTTCCTTCCAAGAAAACAGAGTTGGACAAAAAGCAGTCAAAAGTGAAGGCCAAATTTCCCTCAAAACTGTTTTCGTGTCAACATGTTGCAAAGTTACACAATTTCACTTTTCCCCAGAAGTTCTTATTTAGTATGTATTAAAAATACAAAAAATATTAAAAGGATTAAAGTCCGATTTATAAGCTACATGACAGGTAAATAGTCATTTCAAATATTCTTTAGATGGTTCAGATACAACTTGATTTTTTTAAATTTTAAATAGGTATTACAAATGACAACGTGTTCGTAAGCAGTAATTTCCATTCAAGGAAAAAGCCATTTTTCAACAGCCTGAAAGCTTGTTTGGTTTCTCCCCCCTACACGCTCTTCAAAACACTAATTGGGTATTATAGATGAAGGCGAAGTTCAGAATTGAGTGGTTGGGGTTATACAAACTTGGAACCAGGCTGCACTTCCTGCGATATCAGAATAATGCCACAAAACTCCTGGAAAGTTCATGCAATGGAAACCATTTGGCATCCTTCCACAGCAAGAAACAGTAAAGGACATGCTTGGATTTATACATATGTGAGACGGGGCCCTAACAGATGCCACGACCCGGAGCCACAGCCATGCACTAACAGCCATACCTCTGAATATCATATCCAATTATTCTCATAGCCCCCCTTTTGCCCCTCCAGCATGCCTCAGGCCTTCCAACCCTCTCTAGCTCTTCCCCACTTACAGTCCCTTTACATCTCCCTGGGCCACGCTGTTCTTCCACCAGCCCTTCAAATCCCCTCTCTACAGGGCTTCTCCCTGTTACTCTACACCCCAAAGGCATCCCTGCGAGTCTTCTCTAAAGCGAGGACAAGTTTTTAAGCAATCAGAGTAGCCAATTTACAAGTCATCATATCCTTCAGTTGTCATTTATGTCCCTCCCCAGCTGCTCCAGCAAACAGCCCTTGTTGGTTGTGTTTTATTTTTGTGGTGCTCATTTAGCAGCCGCATTCAGTATCTCTTCACAAAATTACACTCATTTAATTTCCCATGTGAATCTGTTGACTGTTTGCAGGAGTTCAAAACAGCAGCACTTCTACATAGTTCATGAGCACTTTATAACACATCTGTTGGGCACTGATGGGAAAATTGCATCTGAACCACAGGCCCTTAAGTCTTCCAGAGAGTTCAGCTCATAAAAAGAACTCACTTTTTGTTGAAACCTGCCCTGAGGAGAGAGACTGAAGAAAAGGAACAGGATTCACCATTGCCAAAATGCCTGACATGCTAACTACCAGCCAAAGTTAATCCAGAACCAAACAGAGCTCATTATATTTCTAATACAATTCCCCGATGGGTTCTTTCCATTTGGGCCACAAGACAGCCCCAGCTCCTCACCACAGTACTGCGCACAGATTCAGCTCAGTTTTCCAACTCCCACTGAAGTATTCGCATGATCCTGGGCTTTATTATTTTAGCTTAAGCTGCACAGACCGTACAATCAGTTGTACAAGTCCCATTCTCAAATCCTATTCACTAGCACCTGAAACTGGCTCTTGATCAAAACACAACCCAAGCCCAGGTCTCACTTTTATACTGCCTTTCCCAGCAGAGAGCCAATACTCCCCTCTTCAAAAGCCATTTAATCCTTCTCCAATTCCAAGCTTAACCCAAGATTTCTTCACTTAAAAGAACTAAATAAGTATAAAACTCATACTAATGGAACAAGGATGTGCCTACCTCAAAACTGTTCAGGCACCCAGCCCTGAACATGAGCTTAGGCAAGCCTGGCAATGCTATCATGGAAATTCCTCTGTTAAGACATACCTGCAGGATATACATTGAAAGAAGAGGTATTTTATTCATTTGTCCAAACAGTTATTGTCTCCAGGCCAACAAGCAAGCAGCAATTTGTAAGGATAGATTAGGTAGTACTTTTATCCTGTAACTGAAAAGAATAAACTCAGTACTTTATTTCCACATGGCTGCTTTTAAAAATACGTATTTATTTTTTCAAATAGGGATAAATATCTACAGATATAATACACTGCCTAGAGAGGGAGAGAACTAGGTTAGCACACCACAATGTATGCTAAATGGCAACTATGTCCCATGAAAGCACATGTGATCATGTAAGAGATCTGCACTAACATAGATACAGAAAAAAACTGAGGAATTCTTCCTAATATCCAATCTAAACCTCCCCTGGCTCAACTTGAGGCCATTTCCTCTCATCCTATCACTCTTTACTTCAGAGAAGAGACCAACCCCCACTTCACTACACCCTTCTTTCAGGTCATTGCAGAGAGCGATCAGGTCTCCCCTCAGCCTCCTCTTCTCCAGGCTGAACACCCCCAGCCTCAGCCGCTCCCCATCAGACTTGTGCTCCAGACCCTTCACCACCTTCATTGCCCTTCTCTGGACTCGCTCCAGCACCTCAAGGGCTTTCCTGTAGTGAGGGGCCCAGAACTGAACACAGCACTCGAGGTGCAGCCTCACCAGTGCCGAGTACAGGGGGACGATCACTACTCCGGCTCTGCTGCCCACACTATTTCTGATCAAGCCAGGATGCCATTGGCCTTCTTGGTCACCTGGGCACACGCTGGCTCATATTCAACCAGCTGCTGACCAAAACCCCCAAGCCCTTTTCTGCCGGGCAGTTTTCCAGCCACTCTTCCCCAAGTCTGTAGCGTTGCATGGGGTTGTTCTGACCCAAGCACAGGACCCGGCACTGAGCCTTGAACCTCACACAATTGCCCTCAGCCCATCGATCCAGCCTGTCCAGATCCCTCTGTAAAGCCTTCCTGTCCTCCAGCAGATCAACACTCCCACCCAGCTTGGTGTTGCCTGCAAACTGACTGAGGGTGCACTCGATCCCCTCGTCCAGATCATTGATAAACAGAACTGGCCCCATTACCAAGCCCTGAGTTACACCACCTGTGACCAGCCGCTAAGCGGATTTAATTCCATTCACCACCACCCTCTGGGCACAGCCAGTTTTTTACCCAGTGACCAGTACGCCCATCCAAGTCATAAGCAGTCAGTTTCTCCAGGAGAATGCTGTGGGAAATAAGAGCGTGTATAATAATTCATTTAGCATCCAACCCATCTAAGGCATTTACAGACACACACTGTTTGACAAGCTCCCTGCCAGAGCTCTTAATGCAAGAGCTGACTGACCAGTGAATTCCTCCAGTTCTCATTGCCCCACCAGACATGTGCAAGGGGCCCAATGCTCAAAGGGTGAGAGCTCAGGGCTTTGCAATAAACAGCCCCATCTAAAATGTGTTGAATGAGGCATCAAAACTGAGGTACACAACAGCACTAATTGCTTGTGAAAATCTAAGCTTCAGTGCCTGCAAACACTTAAGCACATGTATAACAGAGTCCTCCTCTTGACTCTGTGGTTGGCCTTGCTTGCATATGCTGGGAAGTTGCTGCAAATGTACATGTTTGGGGTGGGAGAGAGCTATTAATAACTATAATATTGAGATCTCGCATAGCCTGGGGCACATTGGAGCTAGATAATTACACAGGAAGGTGAGTCAGGAGAAAATAACAGCCTCCTTTCACAAAGAGCAAATTTCACCCTGATAAATACAGCATAGCTAAAAACAGAGGAAGTAAATGAGTCCTTAACAAATTATATATATCAGAAAAACTGGAAAGAAGGAAAAAAAACCTATCACTGCCCAGTACTCAAAATAAGCAAACTAAAGGCCAACACTGTGAAATCCAAGCCGGAACAGCACTAAGTACACCATGCCCTGCTGCAATACCCAGTCTGCACCGTTTCAGCCAAAGCAAAAAGCAGATAGGTGGATTCAGAAACAACTCCTGGCTAACCGCATGAATGATTTTACTTCTGGTGAGATCATCACACAAAGAGAGATCACAAAAAATCATGATTCTTTCATTTCAAATTCCTAGCATTATGAAACGGCTTAAAAGCAGTACACAGAATGATGCATAGCAAAGGTGAATCTCATATCCTATTTGAATTTTCTCATTATACAAAAACAGGCCTTTTAGAGGAACTGAGGAATGACACATCTACAAGAGCAGCTCTGAAACCCAGCTCTATCCCCACCGCTCAATCCCAGAAGCACACTCAGGGTTGGATCAGGGATTAACTAATAAAATACCAGGGGAAAAAACCCTTTGAACATCCTCTCAAGAGCAGGGCAGATGGACCAGACACAAGAAGGCCCTTTCCCACCCTGCAAAACCTTCATGAGAAAGAATTCCCTTGTTTGTGACCATTTTCACTGCCTCCTTGCAATAAATGAGAGGCAAGTTCCCACCTGCCTTGAAGCTATCAGATTTGCCCCAAATTATAGAAGACAGCTGTTGCATAAGAAACAGAGCAACAGTTCTGGGCAATAGCCACTGGACCACTTCCCCTCCCAATTAAAGCCCTCACAGTAAGATGAAATTATCTGTGGGCAAGCACATCCCTCCATACCTAAGACCTCTAAAGGATGCCATCACAGAAGCGTCCACCCTCATGGGCAGAAAAAGGTCACCAGGATTCCTCATGCTTTAGCTGAGGCACTTATCTTTAGACAACATTAAGCCTTTCTCTAATCAAATCAATAACAAGCCTTAATATATCTTAGAACAGGGTGAATTGCCTTCTGGAGACTCCTTGTCCCTGTCTACTAAAAAGGAAGTCTGCAGGATCAGGCAGCAATTTCTACATGGCTAAGATCAGGTGCATTGAAGTCCTTCCTAAATGATGAAAGTTAGCAAAATTAAGTGTTCTCTGCAGACATGTTACTGCAAACAGGCCTCCACTAACAACTCTTTTTTGGTCTTTTCTCTACAGCATCTGGTTCTGGCCACTGCTAGCAGCAAAGTGCTAGACTCTGTGGAAATCAGATTTGACCAAGCATGGGAATTCCTGTGTACCAATAAGTTATCCTTTGATTCGCGGCATATTTCAGATTAAAGTTCCAAGGAGCTACAAGGGGAGAGGGAATTCTCCATTTCAGTCCTGAGGGCTGCACTGATTTATTATTTCTGGCACCATATAGTGCATTGTTTGGTTGAGATTGCCTGTTAAAATCCATACTTATGAAATGTAATATTCCTCTGGAAATGTCCCATTCGGATTCTTTTTTTAAATGGTATTTTTATTCAGAGGATGGGGCAGGAATGGTGGAATTAGCCTAGTAATGATGTTATAAACCATTTATGCTAGTAAACTCAGGTAGACTAATATTTTATTTCCATTTGGCAACTTATTTTTTTAACCAAAACTGAGGTGAGATCAGCAGAATAATTCAGGAAAGATTGCTGTACCTCTTCCTAATAAATTAAAGGCAAAAATGCCAAAGGGTTGGAGGATGGCTCACTCCTTGGTGTCTTCTCATGTTAGCACTGCTTAATAGCTAAATAAGAGAGAATCTGAACTCCACGTGAGTCAGTCAGACACAAAACCACGAGCCCCTCCAGTGAACAAATCAGTCCAGAGCCATCTCTCCACTGGCTCAGGAGAGACCTTGGCAGATTACATAGGCATAGGGCCACCAAAAAGTTAACTGCAGAGGTTGACAGACAGCAGAATGGTGTAAAACCAGAGTTTTCCCCGAGCTGTGTGCCATACCTCCATCCTGGTTGATCACCTGCAAATCACACTCATTGCTAAATTATTAATAACTCCTTGATTTAATTCACAGAGGCCAGATCTTCAAGCTCATACTAATCGGTGTCACTTTACTGCAGTTAACAGAGGGAATCAAGCTTGCCACAGGTGAGATCCAACCCCCTGCTTGCCAACAGCAACCACTGTCTGGGAAATTCAGGCAGGACTTTGCAGTATGGGTAAAAGGCAATTTTTAGGAATTGGCCCCCTTTCCCTTCGGGAGGATTTACCCTCCGTTTCCCCGGAGGGACCAGAGACCTCCACCCTCCTGCTGTAATGGAGCAATCGCAGGTGGAAAGGAACCAAGGACAAGCAGAGAGCAGCGACAGCCTGCTCTAAACCTGAGCTCACTTTTTGCTTATCCAACATGACAGCCGCTACTACCAAAGTCATTTTCAGAAAGCAGAGAAATGCACCTCCTGCAAACAGCACTGAGAACAGGTCCCCACACCACTAACTCCCCACGCCCCGGGGCTGTGGGAAGCAGGGCTGGGCTCCCCTGCAGCCTCTGGGGCTGGTGACAGCTCGGGGAGCCCTGGGACTGTCACCAGGCTTCAGCCAGCAAACCCTGAGCCTCTTCTGACACCTAGTGCCAGGATTGCTCAGAGCCTGGCCCAGGGCAGCACCAGCCTCTAACCCCACCAGGCTGGGACATGTCCCTTGCACAGCACCCTGGCAGCCACAGGCACCAAGTGACACAGGCAAACCACATCACCTTAATTTGCTGTGTTTCAGGGCAGCGTCAAGTTTGCAAGGTCAACCGAAATCCGTGCCTCAGGCTACTCAAAAGAGCGTCCATTCACAATCTGGTTAAAAATCACGTCTCCACAGAAGTGAGCTTTGCTTGTGATTTTAGCAGGGTCCAGGAACGCACGTTTTCCTTGTCACTCTTACAGGATTCTCTGGGTGTAAATACTTAATGGAAATGTTCCTGGAGTCACATTACCATGAAAAAGTGTGATCCCAGAAACATTTGCACGAGACAATAGTCTGTAGCTTTGCAGCATCCAAATCCAGATGTTTTTGGTGAGAAAGAAATAGATGACCTGAGAATTAAACCCAGGCCCCTTGGCTCCCCTCCAGATGCTCTACCAGCTGCTCACACCAAGTCCCCTCTGGTCAATTACTTTACTTGATGCTTCTAATCAACAATATTATATATGTGATGCTATAAACTTTTGTATTTAATATTAGCTCATAACTCAGCATCCAAAACCAGATGTTTTTGGTGAGAAAGAAATTGATGACTTATCAGAGGACTGAACCCAGGCCCCTTGGCTCCCTTCCAGGCAGTCTACCAGCTGAGCTGCAAAGCTAACCAGTTACCTCCCGCTCCCCCCACACCGCTTCTTTTCATGAAAGGAAAAGGAAAAGGATTTCACATCTCCCCGTGCAACGTGCAGGAATATGTGAAAGATGTTTTTATAAACACTTTTAAAACAGTATAACGCAATGTTGCTTTTGAGTCAGGAGAACACACTTCTTCCCAGAGAAGGGCTTTGCAGACAAACTCCTTTCTTTCCTCATAGCCAGTCCTTGTTGAGGGCTCACATACAACCCCATGCAGAAGCGGCGTAATAGACAACTAATTTAAACCTGACCTTCTTCAGCTTCCCCATGCTCTGCTGAAGATGATTATGAGACACTCTCTGCAAGGCTGCCTTCAGGACACCTCAGTGGGTCATATGATGTAGCAAAATGCATATGTTAAAGGACTTAAAACAGATTTCTACAGGGCTGAAAGGTAGAATGCAGTCATTTCTGATTTATGGGAATTTTATATGTTCCAATCATGCACAGCAGTTAAGCAAGTGCTTTACTTCAAACCTGTAGTAGATGCATTGAGTTTAGTGCAACTACTCATAAGTATGTGCTCCACTTCAAACATAAGTGCTGTCCTGTACAAGGCTATATATATACCTGGGGAACACAGAGCAGAGCACAGTACTGCTCCGCTGTTGCTTAACTACTCAGGACGCTCTATCACAGCATCACGTATTTATTTATTAAGGGATAGAACATTAATTTTATAAGTATTTATTCACAGAGTTTTGCTCTTAAATTATAGCTCTGTAAGATATGATGAAAAGCAACTTCCATGAAAACTCAAAGCCCAGAGTCTTAAAAGCTTTGTTTAGGATTAGAGACAACATCCACTACAGAGAGCATACAGATCTACAAATATTTGCCCACAACTGTCAGAAACAACTGTTAAAATATTATTGCAACTGAAAGGAATCTGAAAGTAAAACCAGCATGCTATGAAAATCTATTAGGGAATGTTTTCCGAAGAGGCAATTCCAGATCCCTAACCAATGAAGAGAGCATGCTTTTTCCAAAGAGAAAGTACATTAAGAAAACAAAATATGACTGCAAACATGCAGAGAATTGGCAGTGTTGTCCAGAGAATTCAATTGTTCTTGTTAGTTAATTTGACTAGATTTTAAGACCAAGGTCTTGCCTTAAGTTAACTTAATTATAACAATGTCGTGATTTTGTAAACATCAGTAAGATACAGTACTCATTTGCTAGGGCATCTCACCGTATCCAGAAAATGAAATTAGGCAAAAGCTTGGATAGATCCTACAACTGCTGGAAAAACAAATCTCATCCTCAGTGAAACAGATTTCTAAATTTGGCTCTGTTCTACTCTGAAGACTCAGCATTATCTTGCCAACATTTTCACTATAATCAAAGCAGCTGAAATCAAAGCTCAAATAAAACATTCTGACTAAACTGCAATGGTATAGGTAATTTCCCATTCAAGAATTGATACCTTAAACAGTACAATTCCATCAAGTCATCTTTTACCAAAACTTTCACATTTCTCTGGTCAAATTACTTTCCCAGATAGCTTCAAGTAATTTGGTACAATGTATTGTACCAAGGCTGTTTAGCATGAAGAGCAGGAAAAGAGAATCTACATGGTGGGAGGTCACAAAGGAGAAGCAAAGGTGGAAAAAAAAAAACCACACCCACCACAACAGGCTGAGAGAGCTTAAAGGGCCAGGAGGGTAGAGACAGACACAGGGGCAGGACCAGCAGGTCAGCAAGAAGTCGAGGGAGACCACCACATGCCTGGAATCACCACACTCAGTCAGCATCTGGGGTTGACCAGACCACAGCACAAAAGAAGTGCTGAGAGTTGCAGAGCATCACAAACATTTCATTTTCCATAGCTGGTACAAATCATGTTGGGCTTGACCCCAGTGAGATACCAAGACCTGCAGAAGCTGATGAGAGACAAAGGCACTCAGTGTCTCCTTGGATGCTGTGCATTTAACAGGATTGCCTGCACAAGAGCACTGCCCAAACAACTAAACTAAAACCCTGTGACAATATTGTTAATATTTACAAAGACCAATATACTAGCGCCTGATTCACTGCTGGGGGCAAAAGCGCCAACTGCAGCACCATGGGAAGGGGAGAAAGGTACTTGGCACAGGCAGAACACAAAATGATGAGCGACTGAGCTGAAGCCTGAAATCGCAGGTCTACAGAACCGGCTACATGGCAGAAAGCACATGTGGCCTCTGAAGACACAACTCACTCGTCTAGTCTTCTCTAGAGGAAGTAACATTGCAAAGTTCCCAATGTCTCAGCTCTCCTCACACTTACTTCACCAGTGTTAGTGACCCAGCACATCTCACTGGCACAGGATGAATTTTAAGTCAGTAGCCTTCAGCTAAGCACTCCAGTGCCTTAGTATTCTCTCGCACCTTTTAATCCCCAACGCAGGTCTTTCAAAGTATTGGTGTGACTGTTTTGGACAGACTCAACCTGTCCTAAGCAATACCAAAAATTAAAACACTTTTCCAGAGTTTCCAACCTTTTGTTTTAACAGACAGATTAATAGACACAGATACATAAATGCATATGTTTAAAAGGAGAATTACATCAATGGCATATTCTGGCTGAACGGCTACTGCAAAGGAAAGGAGACTTTAGACACTTGGCCCTCATTTGGTGGTCTGAGTGTTGCAGTACCCACCACCTGTGGGAACTGGGACATCCACAACTACAAGAAGCCCTTTGGGGTCCCTGAAACACCCAGCCATATCCACATGAAGAGCAACCAAACTGGTGGATTGTACATGCTGCTTTCCACTAGGTGCTCCTGCAAGTTTTTCCTCTCATTCAGCTGGCACAGCAACACACCATCCTGTACCCAGGCATCATCCTTCCTCTTCAGCCACATGCCAAAAGGCAAGACAGCGAAGGGGTGAGAACCTGCATCCTGTGACAGCCCAAAGACATGCAAACCAACATGACCAGGTATCATCCAGACTATGCTGTTAACTTTCAAGTCCCCAAAAAATCCAAGACCAAATGACAAGAAACACTGCTCTTTCTTAAGATCAAAAAAATCAAGGTGTGTGGAAGAAGGGCTAATGAAGAGCAAACCAGAAACCAGACAGTCATCAAGGAGTTGGGAGAGAATGGTGTTTCCCATTTCCTCATTAGCTAATTAACCAGTAATACCAGCTGGTCAATACCAGCACAGGCCACCTTTAATTAACCATGATTGCACTGAGCCATAATTTGCAAGTTGTCAGTACCAGCACTCATTCAGAGAAAATCCAAACTGCCCCCACACACACTTTTCACAAACCTACCTTGACTCCCACATCATCCAGGGCTTCAGAGAGCAACTTCCAGACCTTGAACCAGATCTGAAAGCAAAATGAGAATGTCTGGTTGTAAAAACTGAAGCTCTCCAAGGGATTTGGGTTATTTTTGCATAATAAACTGATACACAACATTTTGCAATGCTGTACAAAGATAACTAATTTTCACCTTTTCCATAGATGGTAGATTTTAGAGCATTGAAACATGCTCTACAATACTTCCCTTAAAGCTTCCTCTCCTCCACCCCGTCTGCTGCCTGGGGATACAACACGGGCCAATTGATCAAACCTGCTTGTTGCTTCGTATATTTTTTTAATCATTCACAGGCAGGACAGTGTCCAGGAAAGAGCAGCTGGAATCACAGCTGCAGTGCTCTCACTAATGTGACACCACATAATCATAGTTGATAGCAGAAGAGTTCTTTGAAGGAGGCAATCACTTCAGGAGCTGTACTGTAATTGAGTGGGGCTTCGCCAGCCTTCTGGCACTTGAGGATTTTTGTGCTGGGCAAGCTTTTGTTAACAAATGCAAAATCTTCTACCCAGACAAATGCACTGAACTGACATTTTTCAACAAAAAAAAAAATAAAATACATACAAAGTTGGAAGGCAAGACAGCAAGTCTTGCAAGAGTAAGTTTGCTGCTAGTCTAAGTGGAATTACCACACAGTCTCCAGAAGTTCACCCCTTTTCACCAGGAACCAAGTTGGCCCACTCTCCTGGCACGCAAACCCCACCACAACCAGGCAGCTCCTCTCGCCCAGGGCCCTCCCCAAGCCCTGCCGCCAGCACTGACGGCTTTCCCACCTCCTCAAGGAAAACACGTACTTTGCACAGAGCTTACATCGCTGTATTTACCCCCAACAGACACCATCTCTGTAGTTCCTTGCAACCACCCTCCCTGGGACAGAAAAAACAACCAAGAAAAACAGGCTTTTTGCAAACTTGATCTTTCAGGACGGGAGAAAGGGAGGACAGCAGTACCTGGGTCTCAGACCAGTGCTTTGCAGTTCTCTTACCAGCATTTTGCTGGAACTTCAGCATGGAAAAAGCCATGGGCAAACCTAGCGTGGCCTGGTCACACAGAGGGCTACCTCCAGCCCTGCACGGCCTCAGAAAACTCCCAACTTTTCCCGCCATTTTGGGAGGGGGAGGACGAGTCGCTCCCACCCCTTCCTTTAAATCCTGCAGAGCCCTGCGCTGACCAAGCAGCCCCTTAACCCCTTCCTGGCTGCTCGGCAGCGCTGCCACCTGAGGTAGGGCTGCTCCCAGGGGGCAAGTAAAGGCAGATCCTCCAATATCACACTCTTTGGGGTATGGCCCTGGCAGGTGTCGCCCAAATTCAGAGGTGCTATGTGCTGCAAGTTGCGGGGTTTGAGCTGAATTCTCCCCAAAGCTGATGCTCTCTGCGGTCATAGGTGATCCTGCCTTCATGTGGGAGAGGGAGGATTTTAACAAGTGGCTGGCTGAGGACCCCTCCCAGCCTAACATTTCTAACAATATCTATAAAAATGTAGGGAATTGCAAAATGGAGAGCCAAGGACAAAGTTAGGGCCCAGGCAGGCACATGTAGTTCGTAGCATTACACGCCTTTGCAGCACCCAGAGTAACTCCTGGAGTACCTGCACGTCAGTCGGTGTGTGACACCCCACAGCCTGGGGACATAACCAGCGGTACCTGTTGGGTGCGACGGGGCCAGAGGGTCACAGTGTCCCTGAACATGAGATGGGCAAACCCAGGGCATGTGACAAGGGGACAAAACAGCACTAAACTGGTGCCTAAACCCTACATCCTTGAGGCAGGCGATAGCCTCCCCAGGGAATCACCACCCCAGCTGCAGGGCGGTGGGAGCTGTCTGCAGTATCGGGGCCCCTTGGAGAAGGGAGACCCAGGGGGCCCCTATGGAGGGGAGGCAACTGGGAAATGCAGACATTTCATGTTGATCGGATAAGACACCCCTCCGTGTCTGGCTCTTTTGAGTGGTTATGAGGTGCCTAAATAGGATGCTTTATAGGATGGACTGTCAGAAGGCAGCTGTTGTTCCCTCTCTCCAAGATGAGCCCAAGCTGCAGTAAGAGCACCTGGAATTTTACTGGGACACTGGTAGGACTGGGAGGTGCAGCTGCACTCAGCTCATTCACCTAATCCACAGTCACAGCCACATGGCAGCTTAATACCTGACAGCCAGAACAGAAGACAGCAGATTAATTATGACAAGATAAGAGGGATGTGCTCCAACTCACTGTTCCCCAAATCAAAAGAGCAAACACTAAGATTACTGGCTTTGCTTATCAGGAGAACAAGGGAAACCAAGGTAAAAGTTAACCTGTGTGGGAATAAAACCCTCCTCTGGCAGCCTGTCCTGAGGACCGTATGCAGCATAGGAATGGAGGGGGCACAGAGAGAAGGGGAGGGAAGATGTGCAGTGCAAACCCCGAAGGGGGTTTTGTCCCTCTTATCCTAAAGGACTCTGCCTAGCACCATTCCAGCGAGACTGTGGCCTCTTTTTCTGCTTACCCAGCGTCTGTGCTGAGTTAGGACTTTATTTTATTCCACACTCCAACAGGGATGATGCAGTCTGTCTCAGCAAAGGTTTGTATACAGCAAGGTGAAGTGTCTGTAAACAATGAGACAAGATGCCTATGAGATACTGTTTCTTTTCTGTTATTGCTTCTTTCAGCCTGGGTTGAGAAGCTGAACTACAGACAGAAAGCATAGAGCAAAGCATGAGCGGGTGGAGGAGCAGAAGAAAGAACGCTGAAGCCTGTACAGCAAGCAGGCTAACGCATCTTTCTCCATGATCCTTTACCTCAGCATGCTGCTCAAAGGTACCTGGCTGCAACTTCAGCTGATGGGCATCGAAAAAGTGCACAACAGGGCTGACTCCGTGGCCAAAGGGGGAAATGGAGCCTGGCTGCAGGCAGAGCACTGTGCTCACCGCGTGTCCCTTGTCAGCCTGTGCGTGGGTGAGACAGCTCCCTCTGCTCTGCCACCACCATTTTTTTCAACTTGTTTAAAAGCACATTTATTTCTTGGAAGCCTCTGAACATCAGATGGAACTAATTAAAACCAGGAGGGCTCAGGGGAGCTGGGGGGAAAAGGGAGACGTGCAATTTGGTTTCCACTTCAAAGTGGTTTAGCAAAATAAAAGCACTCAGGCCCTCTAACACAAGTGCATGCCCATGGGGAGGGGAGAGAAGGGGGCACTCAATGCTCTCGAGTGGCCACTTTCCCGGCTACTTTTGCTCACCAGGCTCAAAGGAGCTGCGTTTGGATGCTGTGCCAGCTGATTAGTCAGGGCATCAGAAGTTAATTGCAGCGATTCCTCCTCTGCCCCCCCATCAGTTTTGCAGAGCAGGTGGCACTGCACAAGGAGGAGGTGGCACCCGTGGTCACAGGCACCCACCCACGCAACCCTCCCCCTTGTCCATAGGGGTTGGGATCGCCTACGGACAAGACAGCAAGTGCCACCGTGGGGTTTCTGGGTGAATGTGAGGAAACGCAGCCACCGAGCGCCATGGCCGCTGCCACAG
>NW_009597570.1:8846-25058 GCF_000690535.1 Cariama cristata | reverse complement strand
TGGTGGAGGCCAGAGGTCCTGTGGGACAGGCCTGTGCAGTCCCCCATGTCCCAGCATGGAGGGGTGCCTTGCAGACAACCCCGCTGTCCCGTAGCCAGAGCAGCTGCTCTCTGCCACAGCCTTCCCACCATCCCTGTGCCACTGGAGTCCCCAATATGGGGTCCCCCACGTGTTCCCCCTGGAGGTACCGACGCTCCTCAGGCCCTTCCCCCTGCACAGCCTCAGGGCCTTACAGCACTGACCCCCTGCCCGGCCCCGACTCCTGTGTGATGCCCCGGCCCAGCCCCAAACCCCCACAGCACTGACCCTTTTCAGGGTGACTTGAGTCCCCCCCATCCCTGAGACCCCTCATGGGTGCCCTGGCCACCCACGCTGAGGGGGCAGCCAGCACCAGGGCCAGGCCCAGGGAGCCACAGTGCTGGGGGCTGCACTAGGGCCCCAAACCTGGCACGGGGCCTCCCCACTGCCCCACGTGGGGCCTGAGGTGTCCCCCACCATCAGGGCTGGGCACCGGGCCCTGGCCCTCACCCCACCGTCCCCACGGCTGTGCCGCTGGGTTCCCGTCCCCAAGCAGGGCTGGGAAGCACCAGCATGGACAAGCTGCTCACCAGCACTTCCCCCTATGTCTGCCCTATTTGGGGCTTTTTTGTTGCTTTCTAAAAAAACGTTTTTCCCCTCGCTAAACTAGCATTTTAAACCCCACTCTATACCCTGCATTAAAGCAGGAGCTTGCACCAGGCTGGGCTGGCTGGCAGCTGTGGGGCTGCATGATCACCATCCACTGCTGACAAGGACTAATGGGGCCTGTTTGCACTCCGTGCCACGTCTGAGCTCCTTCCTCTCCCTCTCTGTTATTTATTCAACCCTCATTTTCACTGATGAGCTTCCCGGCCCGGGTGATGGTTTATACAGCAGACTGGGACACACAGCCAGGGCCAGCAGCTCATGTCGCACAGGTCGGCAGGGAGCTGGGGGGGGAATGATGCCCGACATCCCCCCCTCCAGCCCCAATTCAAGCAGTGACCTGGGGTGGCACGCCGAGTCTGACTGCAGTCCCTCGAGTCAGCCGATGTCCCATCCTCCTGCACCCACTTTTGTTTGTTCTTCCCTCATTTTGTGTGGCTGAGGGAATGGAAGGGGAAGGAATCAATAAAAATTAATTCTGAAAATAAATAAGGAACCAATTGGCAGCTTGCAAGAGGCAACGAATAAAGTGCCCCGTGATGGCCCCATAAAACATCTCTCCACACACCATTTATCACCAAGCCAGTATGTCTTAGCATCAAGCTTAATTTACTCAATATTAAAAGACATAAACCTGGCCTTGCAAAATTGGGAAGAAGAGTTTCAATGACAATTAAGATTTTAATGGCTGTGCTTGGGGCTTTCTATCGCGGGGGGCTTGGGGGGGGCTTTTGGCTGGACTGAACTGTTGGGATGGGTCACTCAGGGGTTTAGGCTCCCTGGCACCTGACGTTTGGTTGCAAAACCTGAAGAGCTCTGGAGGCCTGACCATCTCATGTCTGGGAGACTGGGAAAGAGCGATTAGACTCGCTGCTGCATCTGACACCCTCGGCAGCCCCCATGGATGCACTTGCCCGCGACTCTGGCTCGCTGCGGCTGTAGTGCTGCAGTTGCTGCCATATGAAGGGAAGCTTTCTCCATCCCCTGTCTGCCACAGAGAGCTATTGTGAACCACAAATTACGGCCCTGTCGGAGCCTCCTTGGCTGCAGCACAAGAAGTGAGGATGCTGGCCCTTGAGTAAAGCTGACTGGATTTTATTCAGTTGCTTTTCTTTTAAAAAGTTTGTAATACACTGCCCAAGACATAGTACAAGCTCTGTATGAGACATGAATAACATTCACTCATGTGACTGTTTGTACAACCGAGGGCATTACAGGTCAGGCTGGGAAGTGTAAGAATGATGCAAGGCCCCCAGCCTAGACAAGCAGGGAGCATGGCAAAGTAAGATAAAGAGGCATTCACAGGGCTGTGTGGGGTCCAATGCACAGTAGCTGAAGGCCCAATAGGTCACAATTTCAATGCATTTTCTTGGGTCTACCCGTGGGGAACTGCACTTTTTGGGCTGCACATAATGTCATTATCACACTCACCTTTGAGAGCCAGAGCGAGACCCCCATCAGCCCTGCAGAGACAATGAATGTGACTTAGGGAGAAAAAACCAAAAGAAATTACATGATATACACGTCAGGGAAAACAGCTGAACCTTCTCTGAAACCCCAGCTAGCCATAGACATGTCTACCGCTTTGGTGGCCCCGCTGTATCCCCTCACATCCACTGCCTCACTGTGCCCCTTCATAGCCTCCTTGCAGGGATGCGGCTCTGCTGCACCACTCAAGTCCATCTTCACAGCCTTCTGCTTGGCTCTCCAGGTCCTCGGCTGCTCCGAGTCACCTCCTCATTACCTCTTTCCTTGGCATCAAGCACCCTAAGGAGAAAAGGCCACTCAAGACAAGTGCGAGGATGGGTTTATTCCAGCTTCTGACCAAGAGCCTACATCTGGTAGCAGTTGCTTTGCTTGTAACTCAGGGGAAGGAGAGGTGGGAGAAGTAGCTTTTCCCTTCCTCCACTGAAACATTTCAGTGCACACATTTTGGAGGCAGCATTTTGGCAAATAAAAAGCTCAACAGCAATACACACAGTGCAGCATAGGGGCCGTTTTCCTTTCGTACTCATTCCCGAGAGCCACTGCTGCTGGTTGGCAATTGTACGGACTCACACTCTGTATTTTTTTCCTCCCCAACCCAGTCCATCAGTTCCTGCTGCCACCCCACACAAGTAGCCTTCCCCTTTACATCCAGCCCCCCGCTTCCCCTTCCCTCAGCATTTCTACGTGCAGTGGTGGTGTTCTGGTAATCCAATCCAACCCAGCAAAAACAACTTGGCTTTGAAGGGGGGGGTCTTCTCCTTAATTTATGTAGGGTCAACCTCATAATTGTACCCCCCTTTTTATCCCTTCCTCCATATAAATCATGTATGTGACGTTTTAGCGGAACGGCAACAAATTGAGCATGATGTTCTTATCACCAGCTTAATAATTTAATTCAAAAGGGCTTTGCATCATTGCACACTGAGATCAAGAGGAAGTAAAATAAGGCCATCCCTGTGCAGCACTGCTCCTCCAAGTTGGGCCGGCATGTCACACAACCCTGCATTCCCAGGCTGCTTTTCTTTCATTTAAAGTTTTATTTGGACTCTGGGAAGAGCCAGCTGAGTGCCCCAGCAGAAGCGAAGGCTTTTCAGCCAAGAAGTGGAGCTAATGGGCTCTGCAGTGCTGGATGCTGCTGAAATGCCCATGAAAGTCAACAAAACAGTATTTTTAAGCAATACCTGCAGCTCAGAGGAAGAATGGCCTTTGCACACAGTGTCCAGGCTTTGCGCATTGCCTGGCCAGAGCCCTGCAGGTGTGGAAGGTGATGAGCAGAGCAGGAGGGGAGAGTCAGCTTGTGTCTGCAAGTCCCTGGGTCCTTCTTTCTCACACCACGCAATACCCATAAAACTCAGAACAATGCTTTACCCCCCATTTGCAGGCACCTGATCAACAGAAGGTCACCAAAAAAAAAACCACCACACCACCACAAAAAAAAAAATGCAGATTTGTTTTCAGGAGATAAAAACTGTCTGTCTTTGATCTCGAGGTCTTTTCCTGTGCTCACCATTTCTGGTGAGAGACTGAGGAAAATGAATGAAGCTAAAACCAGGAGGAGTTTTGGAGCCGAGACAAGCAGAGCCACGTGTGAAGGCACACACGGAGCCGCACAGTGTGGTCATATCAGCACATCCCACCTCACACATGGCAGCATGCGAATCCTCAGGTGTTTGCCCCGATACCAGACGAACACCCGACGTGCCCCAGCCTGCCTCCCTGCCCAGGGTTTGTGCCAGCTCCCTGCCTGCCAGCAAACCTGCACCACTCGTTTCCAACCGAGCAAGCCAGGCTCAGTCTATCACTGCTGGGGAACCGACATGAAGCATCTCAGCAGCAGAAAGGGCATGATAAAGAGATACAGCTCTCCCCGGCGTAGCTGCAGCTGGGAAAGGACAGCATGTGTGTCTGTGTATGCTCCAAGAGATGCTCCATGAGTCCTGCTCTCCTTAGGCATCTTGCTGGAGGTGAAGTGACCTACAGATGGAAATGAGACAGATTTGATTGATTACTTGGTGGGAGCTGTGCTATGAAAGTAGAAGCCCCACCAGCGTGGCTGTCAGCAAAGCTAGGTCAGTGCATCTGCTGGGTAAAATGGTCTAATCAACAAAATAAGGTGATTTTTAATCTGCCTTCATAGCATTTAAAGCACATCAAGAGCTCAGGGAAAGCAGCAGGCTCTCCAGCTAACAGCCTTCACCAAACCCAAGCTTTGTTTGGGAGGCCCTGGCTCCCTCTCTATCCCCTACCTAACTGCAACACATGGAGCCAAACCCCTCCACCCTCCACCTCTGAGTCACTGGGGGGGATTTTCCAGCCTGCCCTGAAGGCACACACGCTCTGACGAATCTTCGATTCGTATCTCCCACAGGAGCTGAGAGCAGGCAGGGAAGAGAGCCCTTCTCAAGTCCAAGTATCCATAGGTTACATTTCATGGGCCAGCCAGCCTCCTGGGCAGCATCACGTCACCCACAGGGTGTGGGCTTGGAGAGCTGCTCAGCTGTGATCTGCAGACCCCTGATGGTCCATGAAAGTCAGCTGGGCCACCAAACAAAAGCAATTACAAAGCTACATACTTCCATTTCTGTGCAATGGAAAGGGAGGGTCTGCTCCTAGTTGCTTTCTGTGCCCAGTTAAGGTGTTTGCAATTATAAAGAATAAACTATGATTTAATAGAACAGTGGAAACATATTTACCTAAGTGTGAAGTACTTTAGCACCCCATTTCCAACCCATCATTGGGGTTAGAAAGTAGATTTTTTTTTTTTTTTTTTTTCCTAAAAGACTATGTGATCCTTTAAAGAGTTGAGAATTTCTGGGGCAAAGACATAAGTAAAAGAGGGGTAAGGATATGCCATGGAAAAAACACAAAAATAGAACAGTGGAAACATATTTACCTAAGTGTGAAGTACTTTAGCACCCCATTTCCAACCCATCATTGGGGTTAGAAAGTAGATTTTTTTTTTTTTTTTTTTTCCTAAAAGACTATGTGATCCTTTAAAGAGTTGAGAATTTCTGGGGCAAAGACATAAGTAAAAGAGGGGTAAGGATATGCCATGGAAAAAACACAAAACAAAAGGGGAAAAAAAAAAAAACACCATACAAAACCCAAAGAAATTCCTCTTTCTTGCTTTGGCATTTCCTACCTCTGACCTGGAGGGCTTGTGTTGCAAACAAACTTCTCTATTGCTGTAAAGAATACTTAACCTTTACTCCCAAACTGCCATTGTTGGTCATGTTAACGATTTCATCACACAACTATTTCAGAACCATTTGTTCTAAAAGCTGTTTGAGGAATATAGTCAGGCTTCCATCAAAAGGAGAGTTTTAAGTTGAGATCTTCAAAATGAGGAAAAGTTTCCATTGACTGGATGTCCTGACCTGCAGCTAGTTCTGCTTTTGTTTCTCTGCTGCCAGGTCAGACAGCATCAGGCAATCGGGTCCCCTCTCCCTGGGCATCTCTGCTTCAACCGCAGGGAGGTATCGCCCCACTTCAAGCCCCACATGGGTCCGGCTCCTCTGCACCCATGCCTAGACCAGCTGGGCTGGAGCTAGCTTGGACATTCTCTGTCCACTCACCACCCTGCAGTTTGATCAACTATAGCCAGTTACTGTTCCACCTTTTTTTATTCCTTTTTTTTCTAATCATCGGAGCTGTGCATATCTCCTACCACACATTCCTACATCTGCACAAAATGGTCCTGCTCTCAGCAAGTTCCCTCTGTACATGTAAACTAAACCAAGCCAGGACACAGGCCTGAACATGAACTTGCAATCTATAGAGCTTGATTGTTTATGACATTCCTGACCACAGGTTTTGTCCCGTGCCAACCAGCACCCTCCCAAACCATGCCTGGGCACGGATCGGGGCAGAGCATGGGCCAGGAGCTGTTCCTAGGCAGCAGGATGGACAAGGCTTTATTAGGAGCACAGGTACAGCCGGCTGAGCCCCTGGGGTGGAAGAGTCCTAAAATCAGGGAACTCACAGTCCACTGTGAATTTTGTATCTCTGGCAGCCCTCAGACAGGTTTTGCAATCGAGAATGAAAGAGGATCAAGGCCAGCACCTTCTTGGGTGGCTGCAGGAACTTGTTCCTGGCCTCTGAGCTGCTGATGCGTTTGAGTCCTGCCGGTCCCCGGGCGTAACCACACTCCTTACCCATACATTATTGCTGACATGTACCCATGTGCAAACTACATGGCAAGCGAGTGAGCGGCATGCATTACAAACGAGGTGAAAAAGAATCCAGAACCCACCACTGGGTTCTTGTAGCCCTCTGCTAATTAGGTGAGACATGGTAAGATGAACCCCTGCTATCAGCCAAGCCAAGGAAATGTAAATATTTGCAGGTCTAGGTCACCAGATCCATTATTTACCGCTCTGTCATATGACTTAAGGTTTGACATAAGACTTGAGGTTTTGAGGGGTTTAGTTGTTTTGGTTTTTTTTTTTTCTCTTTGCTCTGAGCGTCCCTTGATTTCTTGCCAGTTAAGTAACTGCAAAGGAGAGAGGGCTGCCTTCAATATCCCACACATGCAAAACAATGATGCTACTGTGAACTTTGCCCATTAATTCCAGTTTACTGGGTGACACAAGGTGTTGGGTGCTATGAGCCAGAAAGCAACATGAGGCAGCAGTCTCAGCCTCCTGTCCTGCAGACACGGGTGCCGTGGCAGCCCTGCGTGGCCATGCACAGGGAGTATGCTTTCCAGTGGGGGAAAAATACAGCCGCAGCAATCTCATTCTCCAGCTTTACTGGAACCAGGGGCTCAGCTAGAGGTGTTTTGATAGCAACAGGGGCATCTGCTACAAAACCAGGCAGCTCCCACCCAAGACTTGGCCATGGGAGCCACAAACTCTCCTTTTCTCTGTTTCAGCAGAAACCTTCAGTTTGCACATTTACACTGGACCCTGTCCACATGTTCCCATTCCCAATTACTTTGCCAGAAAGTGGGGAAGGGAAATGAGTTTTTGTATCTGAAGGGATTCGTTCATATTGAAGGAGAAAAGCTGTATTCATCTACCCATATTCTCCAGTCCAGGTTTCAAAGCCTCCTGTCAGTCAGTATCACACCACCAGGTGATATCTTTTCAAAGTTACTGATTAGATACAAGCATTTCAAAGGTTTATTTTCCCTCTCCCCGGTAATCTGGTTTTGCCCGTTGAGGGGGATTACATCCATCTCGGTGCAGGTATTTTCCGCTGAGCAGCCCCCCCCATTCCCCAGTGCTGCCCATGGCTTCGGGTTTCCCCAAACTGCAAACGAACTCTGTATTGCTGAACTCCTACTCTCTGCTGGTCCCTTCTGCCTCAGCCCATCTCTGGGGATATAATATCAATCGTGGCTGGACCAGGAAGAAACAAGACCTCTGTAGCTGGTAAATCACAGAGGTAAAGCCACGTACCTCTAACCCAGGTTCTGCAGACTTCCAGTAACTTTGTGCAATCATCCAGCTTGGCCTGGAAGACTGTAAGTAAAGAAAAGCACTGAAGGTCTCCCTCCTTTGGGGCAAGTTCTAAAAACATCAACTATTTTCCATTTTCACTGGAAATTTTTTACTTTTCTTCCAGAATGCAAAAACGTACATTTCATTTTTGGACAGAAGAAAGAAAAAGAAAAAAAGGCAAACATTTCCTGCAAGACTTTTGTTTCTGGAGATGTGTTTTGCCCCTGAAAAAGAGCTTCAATTTAAAATTTCCAGCTGCTGCAGGCCCGGGCACTCTCTGCTCCCCACCCGCAGGGGCTGGGGGCTACAGGCTGAACAGGCAGGACTCATTGCACCCCACCAATTTCCTGCAAATCCAGCTACTTGGGGTGCAGCATCGCCTGATGCTGTCCTTGGCACATTTTAGGGTTGTCTTAGCACTGTTGATACCAAACAACATAGACACACTGCTGAGATCACACCGGGCTTCCCAGCAAAGCTCTCCTGACCTAGGGAAATGCTGACAGATGTCCTAAACTACATGGGGTTCTTTGCAAACCCTCCAAGGGACAGCATACCCCCCCAGGCTCTGCACAGCCCTGCACTGCTGCACCAGGGTGGGCTGCCCTCGGCCGTGGCTTCCCATGGGGTATCAGAGGGGTCACCCCAAACTGGAGCCAGCTCGAAACAAGCTGCCACAAACACACAAAGCGGAGAGGGCACAGCAGGCAAAGGAGAGGAGATGGTGGAGTTTAATTTTATACAGTCTGTAAGAAAGGAGATTAAACGAGGAGTGTGATAATGCTATAAATACCTCCAGGGAAATACCATCAAAGGAGAAAGGGGGATTATTCAAATGATCTGGAAACAGTAAAACAAGGAGTGCTGGGGCCTGAAGCTACAAATGGAAATATTTCAGGCAAGGCTTTAAGAAAAACTGTCTGAGAAGCGAGAGTGATTAGGTGCAGAAATCGGCTATCCCAGCAATGAGTCAGGGCCTTATCAGTGGTATGTGAAGATGGTGTAAGCATAAGTCAGGAGGAGATGTGGATGTGACCCAGGTGAAGAAGAGGGGTCAGACCTAAAAAAAGGCAGTTTGGAGCCCCCTCACCTAGGATGCTCCCATCTCTGATCCCTCACCATCAGCCCTGGCTGCACAGCCTCGGAGCAGAGCATCTGCCCGCAAAGAGCTGCAGACCCGAAGGCACCCGCATGTACCAGAGCCGGTCATCCCAAATGTATGCATGAGCGCATTCCCAGGCACCCACCTTCCTCTTCCCGTCCTATCTTCTAGCCTCTCTCCATTTTTTGCATTCATTTCCCTACCCTATGACTGAGGAAAACAAAGGCTGATGGAGCCATATGCTGACTTTTCTGATCCAGGATAAAATGCCATATAAAATATTCCAGCCAGCTCGCCACTGTGTAACTTGGCAGAGTAGCATAAGTAGCTAATGAGTAAAGCTGAAGTTGGCTATGTAATTAAAAGTGATATATTTTTATATATAAATGATGAGTTTTCCATCCCCAAAGCTGATAAATTTCTCAGGCTAAATTTCTCAAGCTAAGAGCCTTTTGTGGCCACTATTTTACACAGCACTATTTTTTTCTCTCTGCTCCCCTCCAAAAAAAATGACCGGTTTTCCCATCTACTTAATGGGCTATAAATACTTTTCTGCTAAGATGAAAACTCCATTTGATTTGCATTAAATCTTCATCATTACGAGCTCTCAGCTGCAGCAAGGCCCAGATACTGACACAGAATACTGCATCTTTTTCTGGAAACCTCCCCTTAAAGATCCCAAGAGGGAAGAACAAACAAAAAAAAAAGGGGGCAGTCAAAGGGAGAATGAAAACCCATGGCACTTCTTGGTATTCAGATACAAATACTTGCTGGCAAGGGGGTATTGCTAGTCCTGGGGTCTCCTTCACAGCCTCCGTGCTGCTGGGGCAAGGTGCTGCCCTGTCCCAGAGCATCTTTGCTGCAGAAGCCCTGCAGATGACAGCACTGAGAACCACGCAGGATCAAGCCACGATGGCTGGTGCAACGGGACACCCAGGCCACGGGCAAGGTAGGGCTATCACACAGTTGTTTTAACCCTTGGGAGCAGAGAGGACCAAGGGAAAAGGATCTACCACGCCCAGGCAGTCCAGCGGGGACATCCATGGAGCTCCCACTGCTGTGCTCCCCATCCCGACATGCTCTGCTTTATAGCAAACACCTGACACGCCGCTTCCTCCCAGCTCCTCATTCCTTCCTAATGACAGAGACCTTTGCATAAAACAGGTTCATTGCTGAGTGTTCAGAATTCAGGCTTTCCTGGTACTTTTTTCTGGCTCAGCTTTAATAACTGAAGTGGAAATGGCCAGATTTGTTCACAACTTCCGACTCTTCTGAACCATTAAAATACATTGGGGAGGCGGGCAAGACTGGGGTCTTTTCAAAATGCTTCATTTTATTAAAACCATCATGTGTTCCTGAAAGTTTTTTACATACTTATAGAGCAGTACAACATCTTCACTTTATCCTCATGCCCTGGACAAACAGGTCAGATTGGAAACTCCTCAGCTCCCATCCCAGCTCCAGCAGAGCCAGGACTGTCCATGCTGCCAGTTAAGCACTAGCCCAGCCTTGTCCAAGGCTAAACTCACCCGCTATCCATGCGGGAGCACAAAGGACAAGCCTCAATCTGTACTCCAGACTTCTCTGGAGGGAATACCCTGCAAGCACCCAACCTGCTGCGCATGGTCCCAGACTGCGACACTGTCTGCATGAGCCAGCACCAGCACTCAACTCTGGATTCCCCAGAACCTCCCCAGGATTTTGTGCTGTGGAGAGCCCAATGGTCCTGCTGTCTTGCTGCCATTGCCCTCATCCTGCTCACTCTGAAGAGCCTTTAACTGCTGGTCCTGGTCCAAGATTTATGAGCTTACCCACACTGCCCTCATCCCTGCTCATCTTATCAGCTCCTTGTCATCACATTGCTGCTCTTCCTCAGCAGGTCCTGGTGGGACTCATCTCCACCCCCATGCAAGTGTAAAGCAAGAGGCATTCACTAGTTTCAGGGCAGTATTTCCAGAGAGGTGTGAGAAGCATGTGGGCTGGGTGGGTTTGTTAATGATCACTGGTACCTTACTCTCCCATCCTGATTTGACCTCAAGTACTCTACAAAAACATTCAGCAAATGCCTTTATCCTCCTATCTGCAAAGTGCTGCCTTCCCTCTACCTTGTCCCAGCATCCTACACAGAGTGTCACCTGCCAGCCAGCCCCTTTTGTTTAAAGACATTAAAGTACCCTTAAAAACAATCTCTTACATGCAGAGGAGTTGGGTCTGCCCCAAGCACTGCCATGGAGGGGGATGGAAGGTCCTTCCTCTTCTGAAGCTGTGCCACATAGCTAATATTGCTGCTCTCACCTCTTTGCCTAAGTCCCACATCCTGGAGGTGCTCAGCCTGCCACTGCTTCCTTCAGCTTGAGAAGATTTGGCATCAGGTTGAAGTCTTTTTATTATTTCTCTCTGACTGCACAGGACCCGACACGTGCTGCTTTCCCAGGCAGAAGCAGGATCTGAAGCTCCCCCATCCCTCTGCTCTTCACCCCAGCATGGCCGATGCTGTTTGCAGGATAGCACAACTCTCTCCTTTGAGGCACCGGCCTGCACACAGGGCAGGTTTCTCTACCTTTTCACGGAAAACAAACAGTACTGTGGCCTTTAGCTCTGAAATTTCCAGAGAAACAAGTGCTCCTCTGGACAGCAATGCTCACCCTACTTTCTGTAGGTAGAACTAGTGTGATGCAGCCATGGCGCCAAGACCTTGCTCTTCTGTGCAAAATACCAAGCCTTGCAAGGGTTTTCCAGCCCCAGTACGGTAGCAGAGGGTCATTACTGCTATTTTGTTAATAGGTAAATTGGTTCTTCCGAAGTTTTTACACAGCCTGATGCAGGGAGAAGCCCTCAGCAGCTGGGCATCCTTCTGGGGATTCAGCCCCATGGGCAGAGCTCAGCTCTCACAGGGTGCTGCTCACTGCGGCCCTGATCTGCAGAGAGACTGTGAACAACAGGACCATTCACTCATGATTTTTAAATCCCTGTGTACCTCTGCAGCCCTCGGTGCCTTTTAGACGGCAAAATGCTGGGACAACCCCAGCCTTCTCCCCACGCAGCAGCACAGACCCTGCTCCGGCTGGGGCTGCCGGCCATTCCCGGTGAGGAGCCAGCCCGGCAGCTGATGTAACTCCACAATTAGGACAGAGTGAAGTCAGAATTTCTGCTCCAGGCCCACCCTTTGGATATCCTGTTGACCCCCCAAGGAAGGCAGCTCCCCGCTCCCTGGGGCATCCCCACAAAGCCACAGCCCAGTGCTAGCTTTCCTCTAAAAACTGCCCCTACAAATCAAGAGGGCAATGCTGTCAGCAGCATGAACATGTTTATTAAGTGACAACAAGCCTGTTCCCTTCCAGCTCGACTTTGACTCCTTCCTTGCATCCATTTTTCAAGTTCATTAGCTTTCTCATTTCTCCCTTTGGTCTTCTCCTCCCTCTTAAAATCCCACGGTCCGGTGAAGAGACCGGCAGCAACAAGAAGCCAACTCCCGCATTTACCGCTCACCCAGGAGGAGCATCTGCTGCACGCTCACGGCACCGGCTCCTTCCAGCCCTGGGCCAGAGAAGGGCTGGTTGAGTTTCAGTGTTAGCATCAAGCTCAGACCAGGCAGGGAAAAGGAGAGACGAAGGAAATGACACCAAATGATGCCTGATGTTTTCCTAACGAGACCAATAAACTCAGCAGGCCAAGCCAAGCTGTCTGTCTGAGTCCCTGCTAAGGGACAGACAACTGGACTTTGGCCAGGACTCGGATCATAAGATTTTTAGAGCCGTTCTCTGCCCTGGTCCCAGCCCAACCAAGTCCCCATGCTCTGTTGCTCTGTCTACATCTGTCACCCACCAGCTGGACACAATCCTCATCACTGTCATTTCCATCCAGAGGTCTCCTGATACATGCCCCTGCCTGGGTGTTGGTGCCCTTCCCAAGGTACTGCTGGACACAGATGCTATCATCAGAGAGAAAATATTCCCAAGCCCTGGGCAGTCCTCAGTGCAAACAGCAGCTTTCACTGGGGATGGGATAAATGGGAGACACTTCTGATTCCATCCGTTGGAGGAATCCATCCATCATCTGCACTGCAATGCTCCACAGGTACAAATTGTCAGCACACAGAAGACATTCAATTCATTGATCTCCGAGCCCAGGCACAAGGTTATAGACGTGTTCATTAACAGTGTCTGCATTGCTGTCCTTTGGCCCCTACATGCCATGCTAGGCAGCGGCATCTCCTTTGAACAACATTCCACCGGTATCAAGCCCAGCTTAAGCTCCCCTGAAACACAAAAGAGGACAGAAGAAAGTTCATCACCAGCAGCTACACACAGGTCTAGAGAGAACAGTCCTGCTCAGCACCAAGGCTTTTGATCTGTCCTCTAACGCAGGAACACACACGCAGGGGCTGGAGCTGCCCTTTCAGCTTCCTGCGCAGGTATCACCACTTCAGCCTGGGATCCTGCTAGGGCTCAGGAGCTATGGACCTGCACCAGCGCTTAAAAGCTGCCTGCTTTGCCTTTCTTCTCAGCAAATTACAGATGATTTAGTACGTTTTGCTGAGTTTTGACAGTGATGGAGAGTAAGGTTTCGAACTGGAGTGCTCTCCGTGAAGCCGGCGCTGAGCTCAGCACAGGGCTGCGCTCCAGCCAGAAACCCTGTTCTGATTGTCACCTCTTCCCTTGCAATTGTATTCAGATATTCTGTTCTTCTTTGCCTCTTCTCCTGCACAAGCAGGACATAAAGGCTTCTACAACCTGTTAAACTATTGCCATGCTGTCAACCGAGAGAGGCCACACTGCATTTGTGAATAACGTGATCCCAATGAACAAGTAATCCATGTTATGCACAGGACCACAAGCGCCAGCTGTTGCTTGATAAAGATGGTCTGTGATCGTAGTACTGAAGAGCAGGCACAGAAGACGAGTTATGAAGCCTGAGCCCCTGCAAACCAGAGCCCAGCGAGTTCCCCTGAGCCCCTGCCCTGGAGAGGGCAGCTCCACTGCTCTGCAGAGACCCACCAACAGCACCAGCTCCTGGGCCTCAGCACCTCAAAACCCATCACAAGGGTGCAAGAGGCTTCTACCCAGGACCTTTCAGTCTCAGCCTACTGCTCAAAGACAAAATGACGTGAGAAGGGAGGTGAGGTGGGCAGAGAAATCCTTTCCAGAAGCAGTTGATGCTCACCCTGGAAAGGGCTGACGGGCGAGTCCCCGGGCTGCCAGCAGAGCATCCCCTCGCGGCCGTGGGCACACGAATGCTCCCACCAAGGCTATTTATTGTCTCTGCCATAAAAGAGTTGCAATCAAGCTGGGACAGTAAATTCTAGTTTAAATTAAACAACTCCATTTACTCACAATGAAGGCTGTTCAGAACCGAAACCCTGTCTCGGACAAGTAGTGCTTCAGAGCACAGATTTGGCTTATAGCGTTTAAAGCAGCTGTCTTCATAAAAGCTAATAAAATACAGTTGGATAATTAAAAGCTTTAATTAAAAATGCAAAGTCCAAATAGTTTCATATTAACAAGGAAACTTGTTTTGACATCTGAAATTGCTGCACAAGCTAAATTCCCATGTATTCTCTCCAGGCTATTTAGAGTTTGCTGCGTAGCTGGAAATGTCTCCTAACTCAATCCAATCACCATGTGTTGCTGGGGATGTGCACCAAAAATTGATGCTGCTTGTTTTACAACTTCACTTTTAATTATCACAGTCTGAGGCAGCAGTGGGCTTATTTGCATGCCAATCCCTGAAGGCAGCCTGGGGATGGAGCAGCTTGGCACTCCGGGGATAAAATATGTAACTCCCGGGCATGGGCTGCCAAGGTAAAATGAGAGCTGAGTGGAGAAGCAGAGCCAGGTTTGGGTGGAGGTTTCTCCAGCCCTGTCCTTAGCTGTGGCACTGGGGCATGGGGCTACACAGTGCCACCACCGTGATCCCTGCCTGCAGCCGGCAGCACCCACTACACGGGTGCTGGAAAGTGGAATTTGCTGGGGCTATGCTGGGGATGAAGGGGGAGCAGGACTGAGCCCAGACAGAGAAGATGTTTTTGCAGCTCAGCATGGGAATTGGGTCCATGGCTGGTCCCACATCTGCAACAGCTCAAGATGAGCAAGTTTTGTAGCTGTTTCTCCTTTCTTTCCATGCCAGGGTGAACTGGAAGCACATCTCTCCTACATGAAATCTTATTTCTGGCAGGACAAGTGCAGGCATGGACACAGCCAGGGACGTTCCAGGTGTGCGTGCAGTGTGCTGCCAGGAAACAGGAAAGTTCAGCCTGCAAAGAGAGGAGAAGCGATGCAGCACCCTGTCCCTGGGATTGCTGGAGGCTCACTGAAGCCCCAGTGCCTCTCATATCCTCATTTCAAAGCCCCCTGAGGCCACGCAGCCAGTGGGAAGCCTCTGCTTCAGCCACACTGTCCCCTTTGGACCCTCTACAGCATCAGATCCTCCTCTGCCAGAGCTGATGCACGGGTGCGATTTACAGCCCCTTTGCTCTAGTTAGTGTCTTGGAACAAAATACTCTTGTAACGAGTACCGGTGAAACGGCAGTTAATCCATCAGTGCACCCTTAGGATTACAGATCCATAAGGCTTAAAACCAACAGGGACTGATTTAATTGGGTAATTTGATGTTTCTCATACACAGACTAAAGAGTCTCTCTAAGCACCAGCACACACCCATCACCAGAGCAACTTTTCTTTTAGCTACGCGACCACTCGTGCACTGGCCTTTGGCAGTGGAGAAGCCACCCTGGACCTGCTAAGGGGACCTGGTTGTTACTGCCCTCGCAGTGGAAATGGGCATCTCCTGTCCAGATGCCGCCATCCAGCTTCATCTCCGATTCACTGGGTCTTGTTGGAGCATTTTATGAAATGCTAACTCTTGAATTACTGAGTCATAAGAAAGCGGATTTCTTTTTCCATTTCACATATTTTTATAGGTTAAATAAGAATAAACTTAAAACATTTGGATTTCAACAGCCAATGGCTTTGGTTTGGCCTTGTTCAGTGTTTTATTTGTCTTTTTCTCCCCAGGAAAAGTTTCAAAAATTGAAATCTGGTTTCTAGCCAACCCTTTGGTGAGCAGCAGCAGAACCGTGCGCAGATTCCCGTGCCTTGGTGCCTTTTCTTTTCCCCTACCCTGCCTTCCACTTCTGGTTTGTTTTTTTTTTGTACAGAGCACACAATAAACATTTATCCATCACAGCCCCAAGGCTGGAAGTACATGGGATGAAGGCAGTAACTTGGTATTAACGCTGGGCTTGGCCCGGTGCTGACCAGGCACCCCGGGACCTTGATGCGTTTCTCTGCTAGGTGACCACTGGCAAATGGTTTCTCCAAGCCCTGCCTCAGTTTCTCCACCTGTGAAATGGAGCAATGATGGACTCACCTCCTAAGCAAAGGGCTTTGGAAAAGCTTCTTTCTCTTTTTCTTCTGGCTCTGCTGACTTCTGGAGGGTGGAAATTTAGAGTTTCTCAGCAGTCCATGCAGCTCCACCAGTCTGCTGCCTGCAGCT